>NW_009935016.1:20007-29354 GCF_000696875.1 Nestor notabilis
TAAATCCAGAAAGCAAACAACAAGAACGTTGAAGAACAGCTTTAATAGCTTGTGAATGTAATGCAGATCAGTCAAGAACTATTCAGAATGTAACACAGTAGAAATATCCAAAATGTAACTAATCTTCAGACATTCTCCTTTTAACTTATATGCACTGTTTTCTATGAATTTGTGAAGTTACAGTCTAAAAAATATTTAATTCCTTGCTCTCACTGTTGTATTTAGAAGACTAATCCACTACTTGAATTATTAAAATCTTCTTATCTGATGTTGTAATTATTTTTTACCACCTTGGTAAAAGGAGGTAAAATACACTTGCTTTGGCAAATGTATTTCCAAAAAGCATCATATACCTTCTGTACTTGTTTGGTTAGGCTTAACTGAGGCATTACCAATACCTCAAGGAAATGTACCAAGGTGGCACTAAGGAACCATAACTAGGTTTCTCTGCCTTTTTTGTGGATGGGGGTGTTTTAGTGAACTCCAGAAGTGTAGCCATATAATTTAAATGAACAGCCAAGATTTAAAAAATGTATTAATGTATGAAATTAATAGCATTGTATAAAATTAATGGTATTGGTAAGATGTGTGAAGCAAAACAGTATGGAAATGGTAAAGGCAGCATGTATTTTTCTTGGGGGAGCAGGGAGGGAGGATGAATATACACGTTAAATGCAGGAAAAGGCAGACAGTGTTTGTACCAATCCGACAGAACAACTGCATGTCTGTCAACCATTAAGAAAAAAGCCTGTTGCACTTCAGTGAAAGAGGAGTTGTGGGAAAAAATAGCTACAATCCAAATTAACTTCAAAAAACATTTCCAAAGCTTGAGAAAAATGACCTTGTTATATTATCTGCTGGTATTTTGTATTCTGTCCGGTATTGCTATATTTTTTTTCCCTCTGACTGCCTAGAATCAATTGAGATCACTTCTGCATATTTTTTCTGGGAAGCTAATCATCTAAAATTATAGACTGGGGAGCAAACGGACCTCACACTCAGTTCCACACATAATTCAGCTAGTGTGAGGGACAAAATTAAAGTGGGTAAGGCTAAAGAAAATTGTATACATAATCTCACAGGAACTTTTAGGAGATTAAGGACTTGGTTTTGCTCTCACACTATGTGCATACCAGTGTACACATGTACAATTATTGTTGAATTGCCTAAAAAAGACAGAAATCAGGCCTTCAATCTTGTCAAGGTTTGCACTGTTCTGTTCAGAAATTGAACTAATTTAAACCTAAACTTTAATTTTTTTTATTTCAAAATAAATTCAATGACAGTTAATTCTTTTGGGCAGTTAAAATTTTGAGAGATACTTTGGGGAAATGGGATAAGTGCATGGTGCAGGACATGTGGATCTGAAAAGTAAGTTTTTGGGGTTTAATTTCCTAACTGAACTTGTTTACCTGTTTCCACTTAGCATTTCAGTATCCTATTTTATCCCACCTACACTGCCTATAAAACTTGTTTTTTGCTAAATTACACTGCATCTATACAATAAGCAACAGCATAAAATAAATAAAAACATTCTTTGAAAGTTTCTGCTCACTTGCAAAATTTCCCCTCAGTGTTGGCAGCTGGACATATCATTGAAAGCTAGCTATGAAACTGGGACACATTTTGCAATTTAACAGATTTGTATTTTAATATGCCACATGGAAAGGGGTAGTTACCTAAAGGTCTATTACCTAGAATGTCCTGAATAGTTTTATCGGTCCTGGAATTTACAAGGAAAACTTACAAGGAAAACTTACAAGGAAAACTTAAAAGAAAAACTTACATATAGGTTTCAGATTAGAAAAAAAAAAAAAAATCCCAAACTTTACATCTTGACATTTTGGGTGTCCAAGTCTATTAGTAATAGTTTTCAAATATCTGCTTTTTAAAAGCATGGATTGAATTAGTGAGAGAAAATATGTGAAAGCTACAGCAGCAAGTACTGATTTAGATTATTCACGTGGATGGACCATTTTCTAGTACTTTCCCAGGGTAAGTCTCAAACTTCTTCTATGGGTTGGAGAAAAATTGAGACATTTGTTAGAATGTGTAAATATTATTCAAGAGAAAGACCAAGGAGTTATCTTTAGTATCTTTGCTACCTTTTAACACCTCCTATAATTCTTCCCATATGTATCTGTTAGTGCAAGGCACTCGAACATACACACATGACTACAGTTTTCAAACCTGGTATTTTCAGTCTATTCACATTATGTCTAAATGGAACCATTTACACAAGCTCTGCTTTGACTTGTGGTCGTCTTGTGCAGGCCAGAGTTGTTTAGATGAAACCAAACCATATCACAGTAGCTATCAACTGAGTTCACATCCAGTTCTGAAAGCAGAATAATGTAGACATACATTGCAAAAGTTAATGAAATATTCTAAAGAAGTGAAAGTATGCTACCAAAGACTGCATTTCTTAGGAAAAGAAAACAGAATTTATCTCGAGGTCAAACTCTGCAAGCATCTAAGCCTCATTCCACCCCCCCCCCCATCAGCTGTGCTTCAAAACCTGTTCACATTTTTAGAAGCATGGAAAATTTGGTGTAATTTTATGTTTCTTAAGGCTTTCTCTGTTATTGAGGTGATCTCTAAACCTGACATAAATACCAATTAAAATAACAAGAACGCCTGTACCTTTATCTCCAAGATTCATTCTGCATTAAATATCAAAATACAGTCCTTACTAAATCATGTAAACACAAGTTCTTTTTTATTATCAACAAATCCAATCTTTTAATGTAGCTGAAAGTAAAAATAAAAGTTATTTAGTCTTCCCACTCCTGTTAGAACTGTAGAAACAAAACAACTCTAACAGAATAATCAAGTCTCTGTCTGACCTATTTGCCAGCAGCAGTATTATTAAACCATGCAGACAATGACCTCAGCTTACTTGACTGCATTGCAGCCAAGGGCAGGATTTGGAAAGGTTGCACACAGAGTCCTAGGGCAGTGTAAGCACTAAAACTGTCTTTCATATTGTATTGAATAATGTAGAAGGTGTAACGAGGCTTTCATTTTCAAACTGGAATTTGAAATGAGAATTTTTAAGGAAAAAATTCTGATTTGCGAGTCAAACAAAAATGAAGGCAACAGGGTCACAAGCTGAAGTTGATTTTACTCAGATCACAAAAGTCACTGAGAATTCAATTCTGAAATTTCTTCTATTATTTTTTTCTTAAAAAATCAGTCAGCTTCAATGAACTATGAACAAGTAAAATATTTTGTAACTGATGTTCTAAACCTCTCAACTTTCATCATTAGTATTAGAACTCCCTTTCATTTCACAAAGGAACCAATACAAAGAAAGATAAAACATAAGAACAGAGAAGAAAATAAATTCTGCTTTTCCTGCATAAAATGCGAATCTCAAAGCCTGGCAAAGCAAAATAAAACCCAGATGCTGTGGTAAGTAATTCCAAGCCACTTATCACATGTCATTTTTTTCTGGGCTCATTTCCTACTACTTATCAGCTTCAACATTGAATATCAATGGAAGTTTTGTCAGAAATGGTATGATATTAGCAGGAAAAATAAGAGGATAAGAAAGCATCTGATGAACCTCATACACTTTATGCTTATCTGCAAGGTTCTGTGAATTATGGCAAAGTGAAAAACAGCTGAGGTTAGAGGAGATATAAAATACGTCAAGGTTCAGAAACGATAATAATTGAGTGTCTTGTAGGTGTTGTTTTTTCATAGGTGTCACAAGCTTCTTTTGCCCAAGTCCCCAGTGTAAACTTAAAAAGCTTCACTTCCCTGTGGGGAAAAGAAGACAAGACAACTACATTTCTCCAGTTTTGCCTAGGATATGTTTCAGTGGTCGTATTCTAGCTTTTGCACAAGGAGAGACAGAAGCATAAGTAATAGTTTTATTAATAATAGTTGAATTCTTCTCTGTTACTCTGAACTGAGAGGCTGTTATCTGTCTCGGATAATTACCTGATGTAGATTAGGTCTTCAGGGTGACAGGCACTCACATATATGTATATGCTTGCCTGGTCTTTGCTTTTACACCTTATCAGTAAGTGGTTTCTTTTTCTCTCACCTTAGTCTGGGATGCAGCTGAAAAGCAACAGAAAAAGATGATGTTTTCCATCTCTTACCTCTCTAAATAGGTACATTTAGAGGACTAAACTGTCACCTTCAGACTGATAATTCAATCTAATGTCATTATGCATTTATGTAGTGCTTAGTCCTGGGAGACAGGACCGCAATAGGCCTTCTAAAGAGCAATAAGAAATCAAGATGCTAATTGTCAAGGCATTCTTACCTATTAGAAAATCATGTTCCTGAATATTGATTTATTTTATCAGATTACTTCGATTTCCCATTTCTGTAAAACTGTTTCATGTTTGGTTTTCTGCAGCCTGTTTGTATTTCTCCTGAAAACACTGAGATATAACTCAAAACCTTTAAAAATACTTTATTTATAACTCAAAACCTTTAAAAATACTTTATTTGTGTAACTTTAGTTGTGGACAATTGGGAGATTGGAGAAAATGACAAAATTATTCTCATTTTTTCTGAGTCATGTCTCAGAATCATACACCATTCTCCCTTGATCCTGCTTTCCTGAAGGCCGTTACTTTCAGAGAGAGAGAGGAAGAAAATAAAGACATTCAATCACAACTTCAAAAGTTATTGTAAAAACAGTAGTTGTCACTCTCTGGTCACCATCTGGTCATTATCTGGTCACAAATTAAAACAAGTTTAAATGACCACATTTAAACTTATTTCCATATACCCTTTACACAAAATTCTTCTTTGTGTTACAAACCTGTTATCTAAGGTTCTTTCCTGACCACCAGATTTCTTTTCCTCTTAAATCCCTCCTAAATCCCTGCACCAACCCAACAGGAGTACAAAAAAAAAAAAAAAAAGAAGATGAAAAGTAAAACTCATGATTGCAAAGCAAAATGAAAAGTTAGTATGTATAGCTGGTGGGAACAAATGAAAACTGTGTTTTTTTCTGGCAGTCAGAAAAGATATACAGCTTTGTATATTTTATTATGTAATTAATTAATTATAAAAATGGAAACACATTGAGTTGCCAGTG
This sequence comes from Nestor notabilis, assembly GCF_000696875.1. Lineage (NCBI taxonomy): Eukaryota > Metazoa > Chordata > Aves > Psittaciformes > Psittacidae > Nestor > Nestor notabilis. Next base: position 25,073 of record NW_009935016.1, read on the forward strand.
AGGAAGACAAGTAGTTGACTTAAAAAGACTTAACAAGTATATAGAAATGAGTGAAAGATCACAGTCAAAATTCCAAACAGTTCCTATGAGCCAGAAGAGATCTGATTCAGTTGAGTCTATAAAAAATATGGACCTTCAATATACAGTGAATCATTCAGATATATATAATAATTTTTAAGTGCTATATTACTTTTTGCCACTTAACAATGTTTTCTCCAGGACAGGTTCCCTAGTCTGTTGATGCTTCTGGCAATTTGAGTAAAAGACAATTTGTCAGTTGTCTGCATTTTTGGAGTCCACAGTTAAGTGAATAATATATCTCCTAAAGAAAGCTTTTAACAGAAACATCAATATAAATTAAACTTATGTTTTTTTCAATAATAAAATATTAATTTCAGGGGGAAAAAAAAGAAAAAAAGAGACATTCCCATACGGAACAGTAAAATACATATTTCATTTCACACGAGCATGAGCAAAACTGTTTTGAATGGACTTGGACTAAACTTTTCAACCACAAAATAGACAAATCTAAAACAGATGTAGTTACATAGGGGTATGTGGTTGGATTGTTTCTTTTAATTCTAATAGGTTATAGGTTTTTGTTGGTCCAGGTCAACTATATTGTCCTTATATGACTGTACCATGAAGGATGTGTTCACAATCAAATACTGATATGTTTCCTGTTTTGCAGCCACCACTGAATTTACAGAGATTACAAAACTGACAGGTATTGTCTTTTAAGGAACTTGCAATTACTAGCAGGTCCAATAAACGCATAACAGCTGAAAAAAAAAATCTAGAAGAGTAAATTACATGTGTGTCAGAATAAATCATTAATTTTTCACCTATTTTTTCTGCTTTGACATAGTTTAAACTTTTTTTTTAAATGGTGACAAATCAAAATGTGAAGAAAAAAATGTATTTTTTTTTATTTAAGAAGACACTCTTTAGATAGAAAAATGACAAGCTGTGAAATGAAATGCTATTCTAACAAAATATCAGACTGATTAAAAATACCAGAGGAACAGAACATTGTTTCATAAGGCCTTCTTTTCCATGTGGATCGTTAGTGTGGGAGAAAATCCTTGTAATTCTTTGCACTGCTCCCACACATACACCTACACATATCATCACTTGACTTTCAAACTAACAATAAAAGTGTTAGTAGAGCTATCACCATCTGCAGAATGAACTGTGCATTTTTGAGGCTGCAACAGTCTCAGACATTAGCAGCAGTAGTCATATAGATGGAAAGTAATAACCTCTTCCCACAGGAAGAACCAGATAAGGGGTCAGTTAATAGTTATGTTTCCCCATTAAATCATGAATATAAGTTCCTCCACTTTAATGAATTAATAATGTGGACACTCTTTTCCAGTTTATGTGGTTTAATGTGAAAAAAAGAGCATCCATCTGATATTGATGGGTCAACGAGCTATACCACTGCAGAGCTCTTTATACTCATGCAGATTATTTTGCTCAGTATTTAAATGACCTTGGAGAAAACCTTACAGTAATCAACCAGTGATTATTGCAAATAAAGATGTACGGGGATTGGAAGTTCAGGTAGGATTCCCATATTATATTTTCTTTTTTTCTAATTAGGAATTTTGACCAATCTGCTGACTGCTGCCCCCAAAAAAGAAGTCTGTGGTACTTATTCTTTTCTCTAAATGTCTGTTATTTTGAAGAAAACTTAGTGCTTCACATTTTTGATTTCTCTAACTGTTGTAAAATTCTTACTGCAGAAAGGACAAAAGCTTTATGGTGCAGATTGCATGACTACTGTTGTGGTAACATAGGCTGCTTTTTTTCCTTGCTAAATTGAAACCATCAAGAAATCCTCAGAGGAAATAAATATTGTCAAAATATTGGAGTTATGCAGGAAAGGAATGCTCAGAAATTTGCAAAGATGATTACACAGGAAAAAAAAATCAAGAAACAGAGTAACAAAAATCAGGCTGCAGAATAACAGAGCTTGAACATGAACTCAGTACCAGAATGTTAAAGGTGTCCCAAAGAACAAGGTCAGAATTGAAGAGCAGCAGGACAATTGAGACTTACAGTGGACAGGAGGGAGAAACTTATGCCTGGATGATCTCGTCTGCACTTCCAGTTTATTCCTCTGCCAACCACTGTTTGTGTCACTCAAGGTACATCACTTAGGGATGGACTTGAAAAACAGCTGCACAGTTTTTTTCAGTGACCTGAGATTTCAGTTTGTTTAAGATATTTATGGAAGAAAAAGAAATCTGAGACAGCCTTTATAACAGTGTAATGGGTAAAACATTAGCCCAGCATTATCAATGTGGGTTAATAGTAAAACTGGGGAAAATTTGGAGAGTTTCACATACACATCTTCAAATTTCAAGACTGAACTTTGAGGATGGTACAGATTGCATCTAGCTTCTATGCAATATGGAACTTATGGGTTCTCTGATGCAGGGAATGTGTCCTATTAAGGATATTGGTATGTAAGTGTTATCCTAGCCATTTCCATATAGAAGTGGTGCAAAGATCTGAGCTTGCTCTGCCTGCATACAAACTGGATAATTATTTGGGCAGTGCACACTAAGGCAGGCATATGATTTCTGGCCTAGAACAACATATGCCTATCTACCATAGTAATTTTATTATTTTTAATAATTAATGTTAACATAACTTTATGTGTGTGTCTTCAGTTTGCTAGGAAGACAGAAAGTGTCATGGTAATAGAAGCATTTGCATGCTAGAAACATTCACTAGTACTTGATATGAAACACTATAAAAAATTTTAGTATTAAAATATTAAACAATCTCTCCTGTAGTGAACTAGACATATGGGGAGGAAAAATACTAACTAAACAGTTTATCAGTAAATATGTAAATTTATAGTCCTAAATTACATGATGAACAAATACCAGCACAAATTATTTGTCAGATCATTGTTACTCACCAAACCAGCCTTTAGGTCGCTGAAACATAGATTGAAAGTTTATTGCAGTTAAAATAAAGAATTTATCTAAATATAAATCAACTTCATGAATTTGTTTAGATTAAACATACCATGGAAATGAACTACCTAGACTAGAAAGTTAAATATTAACATGTATTATAAAAGGAACATGTATTATAAAAGGAAGCTATAAAAGGAAATTCATATTCACTGAAAACTTTTTAAAATCTTATTTTCTATTGAAGTATAATCCTTGTCAGCATCATCACTAGACATAGTTAAGCGGAACCTTTGTGGATCTTCAGGTAATCTGAAGAGGAAGGTACAGACTTCTTTCATCTCTGGCTTTCACCTCCAGATGTGGTAAAGTTAGGTATGGCCAATGCAGGTGTCTACAAGTGGATACAGTCTTTATGATTCCATTATAATCAGTGAAGAGGTGCTCAATTTATCTGAAGAGGCATTTGGTTGACTAGCTATTTAGGTATCCATCTGTAGGGTAGCTGAATGTTTTTCCCTAGAACCTATTGGTGACTATGATTAGATCTCCACTGGAAGGAGGAGCTAGATATGCAGGAGCATACATTGACTCTTCCATACAAAAACCTAAATTAATTGTGCAGCATCTCAGTACAATTGACCAGTGACTGGAAAACTAGAAGAAAATTCATGTACTTCCCTGAACCCCAGCTATGCAATGTTCATGAAAAAACCCAAACAAGCAAATAATACTGCCTCCCCCCAGTACATAACAACTCTTTATGTCACTAAAATGCAACTGGTTCCAATGTCAGACTAAATAACTTGGAAATAAATCCACTACCCTTCACTACCTTGTTCAGTCTAAGTCATAGTGTAAGCATGCATTTGTTGGTTTTCTTCAAATTACATATCAAAAAGGGACTGTTTTAAGCAAACCTATTGTTATCTAAACCAGAACTCTGAACAAGTTAAGCTAAATAATAGTCAGATGGCCATCTCTTAGTTTGAAAAGTGCAAACTGGTCATAGAAGACTCTGACTTTAATAATGAGAAGTAGGTTTAAACACAAGAGTTGTAATATCTGTAAGGATCTGGAGATAAAAAACACTATTAAAGTATTGTGCCATCACTGAATCCAGTATGTTCATCATAACTGACTAGGACCTTTATTCACAAATTAAATGACAGCAAATGAATTTAGTAGTTAAATGAGTTCTTTTTTTTCAGTGACTGAAAAATAGTTCAGAGATAAATAGATAAAACTTTTATGGAATTGAAGGAATAGAGATCTGCTGTTTTCATAAGATTTTCATAATAATTTTCTCTTGGATTTCTTATTTTATTTTATTTTATCTTATTTTATTT
>NW_009935017.1:0-1731 GCF_000696875.1 Nestor notabilis
TCAGTGATACTTAAAAATTTCCTTTGTAGGCTTTTGTATTCAGCCTCGGGTAATGCTCTAAATCCTGGCCCCCTCATAGAATCAACAAGGTTGGAACAGACCTTTAAGATCATCAAGTACAACCATTCCCCAGCACTGCAGATCCACCAGTGAACAATGTCACTAACGGTCTCATCTACACGATTTTGAATGCTTCCAGGGACCTCACCATTCCACACGCACTGCCCTGGGCAGCCTGTTCCAATTCCTGATCACATTCTTGATCAGGAATAATCAGTGTAGAAATTGTTCCTAATCTCCACTCTAAACCTTGCCTGGTGCAGCTTGAGGCCGTTTCGTCTTGTCCTATCTCTACTTACTTGGCAGAAGAGACCGATCCCACCTCTCTACAACCTCCTGTCAGGTAGCTGTAGAGAGTGATAAGGTCCAGACTAAACCCCCTCAGGTTCCTCAGCCGTTCCTCATCACACTTGAGCTCCAGACCCTTCAGAGGCTCCGTTGCCCTTCTCTGGCCCTGCTCCAGCACCTCAATACCTCTCTTGTAGTGAGGGACCCAGAACTGAACACAGGAACCAAGGTGCGGCCTCACTGCCTGGCCCTGCTGGCCACACTATATCTGATTGAGGCCAGGATGCCACTGGCTTCTTGGCTGCCTGGGCACAATATGGGCAATGTTCAGCTCCATCAGTAGGCACCCCCAGGTCCTTTTCATAAGCAGTTTCCAGCCTCACTTCCCCAAGCCTGGAGCGTTGCATGGGGTTGTTGTGGCCCAAATGCAGGACCCAGCACTTTGTCTTCTTGAACCTCACACACCATTGGCCGCAGCCCATGGATCCAGCCTGGCCTGATCCCTCTGCAGAGAATCCTCCCCTCCAGCAGATTGACACTGGCACCCAACTTAGTGTTGTCCACAAATTCACTGGCGGTGCCCTTGATCCCCTCATCCAGATCATCAGTGAAGATATTAAACAACACTGGCCCCAATACCGAGCCCTGACGGCCACCACTAGTGACCAGTTGCCAACTAGATGTGACATCACTTACCACCACTCTTTGGGCTCTGCCATCCATCCAGTTTCCACCATAGTGAAGAATCCACCCATCCAGGCCACAAGGAACCAGTTTCTTCAGGAGAACGTTGTGGGACTGTGTCCAATGCTTTACTAAAGTCAAATAGACAATGTCCAAAGCCTTTCCCTCACCAACCAAGTGGGTCAACTTGTCGTAGAAAGAGATCAGGTTCATCAAGCAGGCCCTGCCCTCAATGAACCTGTGCTGGCTGGGTCCGATTCCCCCGTTTTCCCGTACGTGCCTCACGATCTCACCGAGGATCATCTGCTCCATGACCTCCCCCAGCACTGAGCTCAGTCTGACAGGACAGGAGTTTTTGGGATCTTCCTTCCTGCCTTTTTTAAAAAGGCATCACACTGGCCAACCTCCAACCCTTGGGGATCTGCCCACTACACCAGGAGTGCTGATAGATCACGGAGAGTGGCTTGGAAGAAATCCTCCGCCAGCCCTTTCAGCAGTCCTGGTTGGTAACCAGCTGTCCCCGTAAACTTGTGTACATCTACACGGAGCAGGAGTTCACTCCTTATTCCTGGATTACGGGGATTTCAGTCAGCTCCCCAACTCTGTCACCTAAGTCAGGAGACTCTGTTGTTACCATTGTCATTTTCCTGACCGCTGGGTTCCCTTAACCCTGCATGCCTGGAGAGAGCTGGGCCCTGC
>NW_009935018.1:0-1760 GCF_000696875.1 Nestor notabilis
TACGGCGAGCTTGAGCCCAGCGGAGACGGGAGGCGAGACCCCTTCCCCGGGCCACTCGGTCGGCTGTTAGCCGGAGCTGTGGTCGGCTCTGCGGACGCACGCGTTTGCTGGGGTTGCCTCCGGTAGCTGTTAAGTCCGTTTAATTTTATTTGATGTGTACTTCTCCGTGGAACCTTGGAAGTTAGGCTTCTTCTGGAGACATCACTGAAGACATGGCTGAAGAGAAAGGTGTCTGTACATCTAGCTATTCCAAACGGATGTTTTCTTGCTTTAAAATGACTTTACTGGTATCTGGCTAATAGTTGTACCTGACTCTTGCTGTAGATCTTGGATTTCATATTTGTGGTAAGGCTGTTAGTGAAGTACCCAGCCATCAAAAGTATGGTTGGTCTTTCAGAAACATTAATTTCAGTTACACATCTGTGCATTCTCTCACTTGTACTTTTACTGTATATACTTCTTTTGTTGATGTTTCTATGAGTAAGACCTGTGCAAAGAGAAGGTAGGAACTGAGCTGGTTGTGTGGCACATAATTTAAGATACTCTTTTCAAGTCACTGCTCATCAGAATAGTATGAAGGACAGCAGTTGGAATAGAACTACTTGTCAGAATGGCAGTGCGGTGACACTTGTCAGACTTGGTTTCTGACAGGCACATAGCTCAGACTTGAGTCTTTTCATGTCGTGTTGAGGAAACTGCAAGAAAATGAAGCTTGTACTGTCACTTGAGTGAGATCTTTGCATTGCCATTTAAAAAAATGGCATCAACTTAAAAACCAGTATGTGTTAAAAATCTGCCTTAATTCTCTAGCAAGTCTTAATAAATTATTACCCATATCTTGTTTATAAATGTTTTTCTTTGTTTAGCAACACTCATGAGCTATGTGACAATGCAGCAGAGATAAAAAAAACTAAGCACAGAAGCTCACATCCTTGGAGTTCTGAAGTTACTTAAATATCTCTTTAGGTTCTTTGGTGAAAGGGTTTCAAAATTTATCTAGCAAACAAAACCAGATGGACTATTAAAAATATAGCATTTACTTCGAGGAACGCTTTATTCTGTTGTCACCTTGTTGTGACTATTTTTGTTCCAACTATTGTAGCAGTTAAGGAACTTGTGAACCTGAATCATCCCCAGTGTTCCTCGTGTAAATGCAGACCTCAGTAGTATGCTTATAAACCAAAGTAGTTTTCATCCTCTTTTAACAGAGGAGCTAGTTGTGGCTAAAGATTAGACATAGGAATTTGAGCCTACTACTTGAGAGGCTAATAGGACTCAATTTCTGCGTTATTCTAAAAACTCATGGGGGAAAGCTTCACGCTTTGATTTTCATAATTTCATAGTAATTTTTCCTTTTTCTGTAATTGGTTTTTTGCAAGCTCTGTCATGTCGTAGTGTAAGTGAACACCATCATGAGCTTCATCTAAGTCCCCAGGATACAGTTTTAATTTCCTAATTTTGCAGCTGTGACTATTGTAATGAATCTTTGAGAAGGAGCCTCCTTGCTGTTCTGTGTAGGCTGCCTGACTTTGACAGTCTGAACCATCCCATTCAAAACCTGACCTGAGGGTCAGAGAATCAAGAAGCTGAAGCTGCTTCAGTGGGGTTTTTCACTGCTCTCCTCTGTGTATTCTGATTCAGCAGGCTACAAGCCTGACTGCAATTCTGAACTCCAAGCCTGACTTCCTCTTCCAGCTTCATGGAAAAAACGTTACTGTGTGCTATATGTAACTTGTGGTGAAAGCCAGCATATGTGAGTG
>NW_009935018.1:1791-5355 GCF_000696875.1 Nestor notabilis
GCATTTGCTTAGGCATTTGGAAATTTGCAATGAAATTTCTTACGAGCTTGTGTAATGGTAAGCAGCTTCTCTAGCTCCAGAATTTGTGGAGCTCTGTGGCAAGGAAGCATACTTGTTGGAGTCTCCACAAACAATGTTGCATAGTGATACTGTTAACTGTATCCTCTGCACAAGATCTGGAAACACAGGATAAATTCTTAAATGGCTCTACCTTAATAGGTTTGACCGGACTTCGAGGTAAAATTCTTCTGTCATACTTTTCATATCCAGTTAAGAGGAGGCGAGGCATGATTAATGGTCTGATCATGGTACAGCAGAATGTGTGTACATGCGCATATATCCACAGCTGTGTGTTTCAGTGCTTATGATTGTTTTGATGGTTTTACTTGAAAGTGCAACTTTTTCTTAAGGGAACATGAAATCCTGTCCTATTTTATTAATACTCCTGTCTTTACTCGGTGGCTATTTTGCTGAATTCATAATGTAAAATTGGGTTGATTTAGTATTTCACCTCTCTAGAAATAAGCTGTCCCTTGTACTTGTGCAAGGTCTACATGTTACTTCCTGAACTCTTCTATAATTTGAAGAGCTCAGTCACTGGTTTGTGACTCATTTTTAGTCCTTTTACAATAGTTTTCTCTGAAGTTTAGGGTTTACATAGCTTATGAGCCTACTGAAGACTGCATGTTCATCAGTAGTCTCACAGAAGCAGTGCAGTAATGAAATAAATATCCTGTTTATGTGTGAAACAGTTTTGATACACAGAAACTAAACTTTCTACTGTGCATGTGTTGATCATCATTCACACATTAACAGATGTGAAGGCCTAGACTGCTGCTTGATGCTTCAGGTAGTGTTAAACCACATGCTTCTTGTGGTTGCTTAGGCCAAGGAGACCAGATTATATTGAATTTCAAGATTTCAAGTAAAACCCCATAAATATACATAATGTAGATGGGGGGTGGGGTGGGCTCTGAATATTAATAATCGGTATTAACCTACTCATAAACTTTTGCCTATCAGCAACTTGCTAATGTTGGTGTAACCAAAAATACCCTTACAACATAGCAAATTGTGATGGTAGGAAATCCTGAACACAGTGTCTTAAGTGCTCTGTATGGTAATTTTTAGCTTCTTCACTTTCATAAGTAAGTTACTTTTTGTTATTGAAGGAGAAAAAGTTAAAAAAGTGAGAGAACAACTTTACTATCGTGCTGAGTCTTGACTTTAGAGGAAAACAAAACCCTCCCCAAAATTCAATCCTTCTTCACTACAGGAAGCCAAAATATATTGTGGATTTTATACTTAACATTTATTTTCAAAGTGGCAGTTTTTCTTAAGTATTGCACTTGTTAGTAACAACTGATGCCTAATTTAACAAATGTATATATTGTAAAGGTAGGTTTTCTCTAAAACAACATCCGGGTTTTAAGAAACTTTAAAAAATCTGTAAAGAAACTATATGAACTGAGTATTTTCCACTTCTGGTGAGAAAGATAGTATTCTAATGTATGTTACTACTCCTGCTTCTGGCAAAATACTTTCTGAACACTTGATGGAAATGTGTAATAGTTGAAATTTTGTATTAGGGTTCCAGGTGAAAGCTGTATGGGGTTCCAAGTATGTCCTTATCATTGCACATATGCCAGGAGTATCGTCTGTATCCTGTGTGGAAATGTTTGCTCTTCATTATTATGGCTATTACATTTTTAAGAGACACCAAGGATGAGTATTACAGTTAGAGCTGCACTGGTAAAGGCGAATTGGCTTCTTAGTTTTTTGTCTGTCCCACTTCCTCTACATTTGATCTTTTCAGTAATTGTGTGATAGTAGGGTTGATAATGTACCTACATGATGGGATGGAAAAACAATTCCCCCCCTTCAGCTTTCTGATAGAAAGGTTGAACTGGATGAATTAAGTTTAGCCAGCACAATTGCCCTTGACTGCATTGGTACAGCCTTATGCTGAACCATTTGAATCCGAAACTTATAGCTGAATAAATCCACAGGTTTTCAGGTCATTTTGAGCAGGATCAGTTCTCTAAACTTCTCCATGGGCTTCAGTGTTAGCTCAAGGTTGGCAGTGAATGTGTGAGTGAGGAGGGCAAACCTACACCAGTGCAGACTTGAACTGCAATGGGCATCTGCTTTAACAGCTAAAATGGACTGTCAACACATCTGCTGTTATCTGGCTGGATTGCCTAGTTGTTACTTCTGAAAAGGCTTGTGTAAAAGGTGTGGAGTGCTCTCCAGGCTACTGGGGTCAAAACCTGCACAGTGTAAATTTTGTGGTTAGTTGCAAGGTAAGAAGAACAAGAATTTTTCTTTGTGCTGCCCTTTATATACAGGATATGTGAAAATAAAATGCAAAAGAGTCAAGGGCTGTACTATGGGGCACCTGATATCGCCACGTGTCTCAGGTAGCTTTACTCAATGTGTCCTGCCTGCATTTGCAGTCTGTCTGGCTTGGTGGTGCTTGTGGTTTGAAGTAGGGAAAATGATACTTTTTTGCTCTCTACAACTACCTGAAAAGAGAATGAAGAAAGGTGGCTGGTCTCTTCTTCTTCTTTTTTTCTTTTTTTTTTTTTTTCCTTCCCCCAAGTAACAAGCGATAGGACAAGAAGTAACAGCCTCAATCTGTGCCATGGGAGGTTTAGATTGAATATTAGGAAACATTTCTTCACCAAAAATGTGGTCAGGCATTGGAACAGGCTTCCCAGTGAAGTGGTGGAATGGCTGTCCCTGGAATTGTTCAAATAATGTGTAGATGAGGCCCTCAGTGATACAGTTTAGTGGTGGACTTGGCAGACCTGGGGTGAAAGTTGGACTTTTGGTGGTCTTAAAGGTCTTTTCCAACCTAGCTGATTCTATGGCATGAAAAATCAGACCAGACCCAAAATTGTAACATCTGCTGAAAATGTCATGCATGGTTTTTTTAAAACGTGTCTCGAGGGAGCAAGTTTCACAAAGATTCTACAAAGGAAGCTCTTCATTTACAAGTCACGTGAAGCTACAATTATTGCTTACAACTTTGTTGTAAGATACAAAAGAGATTTCACTAAAATTTGATTGGACTGCAAAGATCTCGGAGCTGGCCCTTAAGTAGAAAGGTGAGCCAGTACATGTAAGTGAAAAAAAAAAAGCGCCTCTTAGTTTTCTTCTGATTAATAGTATTTTGCTCTTCAGGAGACTGAGATTTTATTTACGAAAAACAGCAGAACCACCAAAACAAAACAAAAGCAGGGACTTAGGGAACAAAAGCAATTGCATATCATTAAAGAAAAAAGTGAACTTTGCCAAATACAAAAAAATTTATTTACAAAATAAATACAACCTACTTATAGTTACGTGGAATTTCATCCTTGCCTTTTGGTTAAATACCATTGTTCATTAATCATCTTGCCAGATTTGCTGCTGCTTTGTCCTTTAGGCTTGGTATTGACCCCTTTGCATGGGCTTGGGACTCTGGTGATTTCTCTGTCTGATGGCTTTCTTCAGGAAGTTGGTCTTAATGTGAGAAATTTCTTTTTTTTCCCCCCCATAAGTAGCACAAAGCCCAAAGAG
>NW_009935018.1:5386-36473 GCF_000696875.1 Nestor notabilis
AGTGTAAATTAGTGTGTGCTAATCACACATGGCTTGTATCACCCTTTTAAAGGCACGATTTAATAATGAATCTTTCCTTTTTTGAGTATTATCTCGATTGGTAACAGTCCACTTCTTAAAAAGCAGCATCTTCACAGCAACAACTTAGGTGCTTGCCACCTATTTGTAGTTCTGTTATGAACAGTAGGTCCATGGACACTTTCACTGCATTGTTGGGATTGTTTTTGAGGCTACATGCAGTAACCCAGTATTCATCAGGTAAAACTCTCAAGCCTAATTCTGAAATAAGTATTTAATACTTGTAAGGCTTTTTCTGATTTTTAAACAAGTATTTAAAAGTGAATCAGGAATTCTGGTGTTACCAACCTTGACTTTGATTAATTTCAACCAAAAGTTTGTCACTCAAGAAATGTAACTTCAGTTACATTCTTTTAAGATAAAACAGTTGTGTGATGCTGTTTGGAGAAAAGGGGCATTCTAAAACCATTTCTTTAATAAAAAAATCAAAACAAACATGAGATAATGACACAGTAGTATTAAAAATGAAGGTTATGTTCATTTTGGATGAGCTAATCCTATGCTGTCTCTGTCATGTTTATTGAATGCTGTTGGATACTGAGGTTTTCTTGGAAACTGATGACTCCTGGAAAGATGAGATGTTATGTGAAATCCATGTGTGGTTACTATAGGCTTTCTGTGTGAGTACGTTCCACAAGGAAGCGGGTGCAGCAGTCTAGGGCATGCGCTTTTAAGTACTTTGTTGTTCTGATTGGTTATTCTTGCATGCTAAGATGCTATGCTATGTTTTTATCAGTCTGCCTAGATGAGCCTGATGTTGAACATGAGTAATTTTTTTGTTCTTGCCTTCTCCCCCCCTCTATTTTTAATATTCAAGTATTATGGACTGTGATCTAAAATTGATGATAGAAGGGTTTAGTGAAGAAAATAACTTTCAAAGAGGAAAACCTGTTGAAGAAATGCTAATGTACGGTAACTTCTATTCCTCAGCAAATACTATTCTTTTTTTTCTTTTTAGTTCACATGAGAGATCCTAATAATCAGCTTCACATAATTAAAAATTTGAAGATTGCTGTCAACAACATTATTACCCACCCACCTCAGCCCAGTGCCATTCGGAAGCTTTTGAATGATGTCGTGTCTGTCAGTCAGCCTGCTGAAGGACTGGTAGCTAATGTGATCACAGCTGGAGATTATGATCTCAACATTAGTGGTATGTAGTAGTACTGTATTTTCTATAACTTAACCTGGAATTTACTGTAATGCTTATAACCTTATTTTCGACTTCATGGCATGTATTAAAATTGCTGTGGGAGCTGATCAGTTTTGAATCGTTTTTACTAAAACTTCAGAGTTATCAAATAGTTTTGGTTTTATATCATGCTAAAAGAGTGGTTAAACTTAATTCTTAATGTGTCATAATGTTGTAATTTTCTGAACTTGCATTAAGTCATATTACTTTAATGTAGAAAATACTTGTACTTTGGTCTTCTGTTTTTATTTTTACCTACTGCTTAATGCATAGAGCATATAAAGTTGTCATAAAAAGTGTAAGGAAAAAAGGCTTTGAGGAAAGGTGCGTGATTCCTTGTCTTGTTTTTTTGCCATGAAACTCAGTGCTTCATATTTCACTGTCAAAATGGCTAGAATATACTAGACATGTTGGTTTTGTATTTCCAAAGGATGAGGCATTGTGAATAATACTAAATGAGACCTGATCTTGAGAGCTGAGAAGATTAAACTCCTCCCAATTAAGACCCTAATCCATTAAAGCCTTTGAGTATGTACTTAATTCAAAGCATGTATGCATTGCCCTATTTAAACATGAGTAATTTATTGTACTTGAAGTTCAGCATGCAGTGAGGAATTTGGCTCTGCTATAGCAAAAGACTGATGAAACTTCCTGAGGATTAGTAACTGATGATGTTGTGGTATGTTGGTATTTATTTTATGTGGATGATGAAAAATTGCATAGTTCTGCATATTTGATACCTAATTTATAAGACACATCCTCAACTTGATGTGAAATATTGATAGTAAAGGAAAAGACTTGAGCCTGGAAATTCTAATTTTTGAGGGCTCTTTGAAACTGCACCCTTTTCCAGTTTGCATGCCCTCGTTTATCTGTGAAATTGGTGAATTGCCTTTTTTTTTTTTTTGTGTGTGTGTGGAATTTTCTTGAGGGAAAGTCTGCTTCAATTCTGCAGATTGGAAGACCCTCAGAAAGCAGAATGGTTTCAGTGAAGAGACTTTTCCATAGTATTTCTAATGATCTCAATTTAAAAGTGATGTATTAGAAGAAAAAGAATGGCTATATCAAGCTATGGTTTGTAGTTGTAGAAGCAAATAACTTTTGTTTTCCTTATTTGCTGCTGGAGCCTCAGATGTACAAATTGTCATACTTGACTATCTTTTGTCTCTCAGTGAGTAGGTTTTTATTTCCATACAGACTGGCTATATGCTTATTTGGCAAAAGGAGAGACATGTAAGATCATGGAGAATGACAAAATTTTGTAACAACTTCCTAGTTTTATGGTACCTGTTTTAAGGCTTTAGCACAAAACACTGGTACAGTGTTATTGATGATGTAATTTGGATCCCATTTCGTTGTAGGAGGACATGAGGAAGTCCCTAGCTTTTTTGATAGTTTTTTTTTCTACTTGGAAAACTACGAGTGTTTATTAAGAAACTTTTTTTTTCAACTTTGTTAAAGCATTTTATTGAAAACCAATGGAAGCATTCATTCCTGGCAACAAAACATAATCTTTTGACGTAGAAATGTGCAATACTCTTATCTGTTTTTTTTTAATTTGCTCTTTTTCTTTTGGTGAATTAGTTTTCTAGGATAGCAATATAAAACATAATTCCTTAATCTTTAGCAGTGATCAAGTGCAGTCTAATTTGAATGTTTTGAAGAAGGACAGAGTCTTTAAAAAGCTCGTATCTCAGTGTTTCTGGCACTGGGATCATGATCCTGCTCTCTTTTAGAAAAGTTCTGGAACTACTGTAGTGAATTGGTTTAATTGTTAATAATCCTTCTTTGTTACTCTTTTTTAATAGTCTCACAGTTCCATAGTCTTGTACGGAGAGACCTGGTTGGTTGCTGAAAGGGTGCTTATGTTCAGCTGTGCCTGCTTTTCCCATGTGCTGGTGCATGTGGAGAGTGAGGAAAAGTGATCCCACTAAAGAGTTAAATTTTTTCTCTTCTTTCAGATAAGTTTTCAGCTGGATCACTTCCCTGGTTATGTTTGTTCAGGGCTGCATGATACTAAGGCTGGCATGCAGCAATGCAGGAATATGATGGAGATAAGGGATAATGTTGCGACAACCACTTTTGGCAGCTATCATCTTCAGTTATTTTAACTGTGGTACTACAGGCTGGGAAATCTTAGAAACTAGTCTTTTATTTATAGTATCCTCCAACTAGAGAAATAAAATAGTATCTAAATATAAACTTAGTTATTTACTACTTTATAGATTTCCATTTTTATTCAAGTCCAGAGTTTGGGCTAAACCAGGAATTAATATTGAATTCTATTAAAGTACACTGTCAAATGTTGAGGAGCCTGAAATGTTCATGATTAAGGTTAGCTGGAATGAAATATCTTCAGTCCCTGATAGGCCTGCATGGTATAGATTTTCTACTTCATGCTACCAGAGCGTAAAAGCCAACAGTGTGGTTTTAGTATAATAATATCATGTTTTTTCTGTCAGATCGCTCAGTTAAAGCTAGTGTTCCTTGGTACAATAATTGGAAAGAGACACTGATGGAACTGAACACATCCACGTTTTATTCAGGTATTTTTTGTGGTTGGTGCCAACTTGCCAAATTGCCCTTTATTCCTTTTCCATGTTGCCCCATCCACCTTTCCTTACCATCTGCTACAACTGTTTAGCACTTTTCTTGGCCTAGATGTGTGTTCCTCCATTTTTTTTTTCCCCCCCTCAAATGAAAAATTGTTGGTGATGGTTGTTTAATTTTTCTTTTAGTCACATTTCTACTCCTCTTAATCTAAATCATTTGGTCTTTCCATACAATCAGTAAGTCCAGAATGGTGGTGGGAAATGACCTGATGCTGTAAAAGCACTGTCTTGTTTGATCCTATGGAACTGTATTCTGTCACTGTTATGTATTTCAAATGTAAATACTTACTGCTTCTCTATAGAACTTCCCTCTCAGGGTATAGTAGCGCTTTTCAAATTGGAATTTAAGTGCTGACTACACTTAGAGCACCTATGCTTCTGTTACATTGACATTCTTTCTGGAGAATGTCTCTTCCAAACAAAAAAGATTTCTCTTATGCATTTCCACTTAGTTTATAAGACTTACTGCTGCCAAAATGCATTGATTTTTTTGATCTCTCTTCTTAGAGTGAAGCTCTGTGTTGTGGTCTGTAAGCCAGATTTTGATGATTTTCAGTTTTAGGTATTAAAAAAAGTTTATGCCGTTGGTTAGTAATAACTATCTTTTCAATAGTATCTGTTCAGATGCTGCTAAATGCATTCCCTTTTGAATGTGCTAGAGTAGTGTTATCTGTGAAATTCATCTTGGTCAGTCAGGTAGCTGAAAAGTATAAAACTTCATGAAGTAGACTTCTCATTCTTATGCTGTTATGTATGAATATTATTTACCAGTTCTTTTTTCTTAACAATTTCTGAACACTTTAACAAGTTTCCTATACTTCAGTTCTGCTTGTTTAGTATACTGGAAATATACTACTGGAAAAATGCAAAACATAAGGTCTGTGTGCCTAAATGACACAGTGTTGCTATGCACTGCAGTAATGTGTTATGAAATATGAAAATTTTAAAAATAGTTTTGAATATAGTGCATGTTTATTATTTTAAGTATCTACTATAAGTGATTGCAGACCTATAAATGCTTTTGAGTGAATACTGTTATGCATGTTGTGGTTGTGTGAGGGAATTCAGTTGCCTTTGTATCTATCCACTTTCAGGGTCCTTAACAGGTTGAATGAGTAACGGGAGGAGAGTAACCCCATTCCACAAAACAAAGTAGTACCCTGTTTGTAGCTGTGTTAGATTTTTTTTTTTTTTTTTTAAAAAAAGCTTTTTTGCTGTGATTCATTGGTAAAACAGAAACAGAAAGCTGAGAACAGAGCTTGAAATTAAAATGTGGTTGAAATTTCTGCCTTAAGTAGTTTATCATTGGTTTGAACCTGAATTACTATAAGGCTTGGTTATACTTGTGAAAAATATACATATGAGTCACTTTCTCATGGTTTGTTTTTAATAATGAGCTGTTTTCCTTAGTTTAAGTAGTTGTCATATTTACATGTAGGACTTGGTAAAGCCAAGAGCTTTTTATACCCTAGGTGAGTGCCCAGAGCAGTTGCAAGAGAGGCTATAATCAAAAACTGTAAGTTTGCCTTCTACGGATCTCTCTTCTTTTAATGTGCAGTGTGCTGACTGCCAGGCTGAGTTCAGTTATGAAGTGTGACTATATCTGATTTTGTGTGGATGAAGCTGATATAAGATGGCCTGAAAATGTAGGATGAAACAAAATGCATTAGCTTAATGCATTAGAAGATAATGCCAGTGTAAAAACAAAACTCAATTTACTGAAGTCAGCTAAGAAATCAAGGTCGTAGTTTGGGGAGGGGGGACGATGGAGGGTGCTTACAAAGCATTAGAAATTCTTATGTGAATTAAATCAAGAAATAAAATACCTTCAGGACTTCCCAATGCATGTTTTTCTGTTAAAAAAAAAAAAAAGTTATTTTCTAGTTTGCAGGTGAGTTTACACGGGATTCCACTTAACTTCAGTGTGAAATGAGGTTATTGGAAATGAACTGATTTTGCTCTGGCATCTTTTTTTTTTTTTCACTTGAGGGAAGGAATTGCAGAATTGAGATGGCATAAAACAGGCTTGAAAGAAAAGATAATACTTCATGACTTGAATGAAAGTTGGAATGGAAAGAGACAGACAAGATTTAGAAGTTCATATTTCTTTGGATGTCTCAGGCATACTTGGTTCCCCTTGATTTGTTACTCTTAGGAAGACAAAATCCATATTCCAAAAGGGCATTTGAACATGGCAGGTTAACATTGTAAGACATTGCATGGTTCAGCTTAGATGGGAGCTTTTAGCTTTTTTTGATCTCTGCTTTGCCAGCTGATAGCTGAACTGTTTATTTTAGCAGGGCAGAGCAAAAGGGACTGCTGTCAAGTCACAACACTTGTAAAAAGCTTTAGACAGACTGGCAGGCTAGGGTTTTAGTAATCCTTAATTCCTTTCTGTACTCTAAAATTAAGTTTGCTTTCCAGTCAATTTTTATATCCCTAGTGAGGTAAATTCAGTGACTTTTTTTTAAAGAAATTTTAGGTTTTCTTTTTCCTTCCCAAGTGGTTGTGTTTAAAGAGGTGGTAAAGATTAGTTACTCTAACAAGGACTGAATACATATGAGCCTATATTGAGGAAGTTGGTACTTAAGATACAATTCAGTTTCACAGGATTTGATTCAAGTGTTACTGTTTCTCCCACTTGTGTGTATTTTAGGTGCTTTATCCTTAGACTGTTTCCCTTTCTTTCCCCTGCCATGCAAACCTTGTCAGAGTTTGCAAGCTTCACTTTTAGGTGTAGTCTTTCATACTTCCTTTTCA
Source organism: Nestor notabilis (assembly GCF_000696875.1). Classification (NCBI taxonomy): domain Eukaryota; kingdom Metazoa; phylum Chordata; class Aves; order Psittaciformes; family Psittacidae; genus Nestor; species Nestor notabilis. The sequence goes on from NW_009935018.1 coordinate 12,029, forward strand.
TAAAAGAGTAAATAGAAGTGTTGCCAAATATTCTAATCTGTCCTATCTTATTGTGTATTCCAGCTACTACTCCTTGGTTTGAGAATTACAGAGAGTGTTTTCTTCAGTCCATGCCTGCATCAGATCATGAATTCTTAAACCACTATGTTGCATGTATCCTTTGGGTGTTAGAGCTCTCTAGTGAAGGCTGTAACAGCTGGCTGCAGAAAGGGAGGCTTTGAAATTTTGCAGTAACTATTTTTGCCAATAAGATTTGAAGTATATCTTCCCCCCCAATATATCTGTATGGACTAATTTAATAAGTGGAGTCAGGGTTGCTTTTTTTGTAATTTTCCTTTTTTAAACCACACTTTTTTTTTTTCCTTTGTCTCAAACTGAACTCTAACCTAATACCTGTAAACTAAACTTCCTCATCCTAAAATGCTTTCTGCTATAGATATTAAGGTATCTGTTGACTTTCCCTTATGTACAACAGAGGCTTGTGTGTTTGGGATGCACCTGCTGCTTCTTATAGCTTTTTCTAGCAGATGGAGAGGGGAGGCTGGGGAGGGTGTTTTGGAAAATTGGTGAACTTTGAGCTATTTTGGATGAAAAGGAGTCTGGAAAGATGCCCAAATGCTTTAATTTCCCCTCCCTATGCCTCCTCCCCCATGAAAACTTGGGCCCAATTTTCTTGTCTACAGGGAAAATAAAAATATGTACTGTTTCATGATGTTTAGCTTTACAATAGTGATAACACTGCAGGTTTCATATCGCCTGCCCTGTTCTTAACCCTTTACTGCACTTTTATCATTTCAGTATGGTGGAACAGGTATATTAGTAGCCATTACAGAGAACCATTTGTGCAGAATTAACTTGGCAAAATATTGATTCTGGCCTTTGATGTCTGATTTTTCGTAACATGTAAGGTACAACTTCCTTTCTGGGTTCTCTGAATTAATGTCTTTTGATTTGGAGAGTATGTGTACAAGAGCAGGATGTTCCTTATTAATAATTGCGTAGTGGCATTGAGGTAAAAATCTGAACATTTGTTTATTTACTCAGATGATGTTACTGTGCTTATAAATAACAGCTGTTATTGTTGCTCAAGTGATACCTTAAAGTCCCAACTCTTTTTGGAAGCTGAAAACTAAAGTATGCTGGAGGTGAATTTCAGTTATGTGTTTCATATGTGAACAGTTGGTCTGCATCTAAAATCTTAGATGGACTATTAGCTATTATGTATTGGCTTAAGCTTGGATTCAGTGCAAACTCCTGTTTCATCTCATGTTCAGATGTTGGTTAAATGACTGTTTAATAGTGTTTGTTTTATTGTGACTAAGGCCAAATTCTAATTACACATACTCTTGTCGAAGTGTGTTTTACAGGCTTAAATATTGTACTAATCTACTTGATTTTATGCACTTCCTATTTTGTTATATGATCAGAGGTTCTTCCCGGGTTCTTTTGGTGTACATCCTTAACAATGTATTTAGGTATGCTTGTAGTTTCTTCTAGTGAACCAGAGCCAGTGGAGCAATTTCTGAAGCTGTCTCAAGAACAACATCGAATTCAACATAGTAGCGAATACTTATATCCCAAGTGGTTTATACCAAACACGCTGAAATACTATGTGTTATTGCATGATGTAAGCACAGGAGAAGAGCAGAGGTGAGTCTTCTGCTTTCACTGAACTTATAGATGAAAGTTTTCACTGAAATGTTTGTGTTTATAAATTCTGTTGAGGTTAGGCATATGGTAGGATCCAGTAACTAGTATGCTGATTATTATCAAAGCAGATGTCATTATTTTTGGATCTATTGTTTGTGTTCATATAAAATGAAAACAATCAGTCCTAGCTTCTTGAGGCAGATGCTTTCTTTGCTAGCTCACTAGTTCTCAAAGATTCTCAATGTCACTCTTGCAAAAAGGACTGCTTTAAAAATAGGATGGTTTTCCTTTTAATCCCTGTGGATAATAGTCTAAAAAAGCTTGTTGCAGTATGCAGTTAGAATAGAATTGTTTTGATATCAAGGCAGGGTAAATGTTTTATTTTTTCAGAGCTGTATCCATTTATGAAGTGAAGCAGAACTGATTCTCAAAAGGTTTTCAGTTTCACTCTTTCATAAAGGAGTGCTTTAAAAATAGGAGAGTTTTGCTTTTAATCCATATGGATGATAGTTTAAAATAGCTTGTTGCAGTACATACTTAGAATTGTTTGGTATCAAGGCAGGATAAATATTTGTGGGGTTTTTTGTTTTGATTTTTTTTTTTTCCCCCAAGGGCTGACTCCATTTATGAAGAGATGAAGCAGAGGTATGGAACTCAGGGTTGCTATTTGCTGAAAATAAATTCTCGGGTGTCTAATAGAGGAACAGATGAACAGATACCAGATCCGTGGAGTCAGTACCTTCAGAAGAACACTATCCAGAACCAGGTATTCAATACACTATTCTGAAAACAATTTGTAAGGTGCATATGAAAGCTTTAGTTGCCTTAAACTTTGCCATACCATTATGTGTGTGTTTCTACAGAATGGGCTAATAGGCAGTCAAGATCCTTCTAACATAGTTGTTAATTTTTCTGAGGGCGTAAGATGAGTCCTCTCTAAGAACTGTCTTCCATGCTAGTTAAATTGACAATAAGGAGTGCTGAACTACTAGTCTGTCTGAAATAGACTGACAGGAGCCCTGAAATTAGAGACTTGTATTTTATGCACTGACAAGAGCGAGTAACCTCAGAAGTGTACTGTTCATAGTAACTTTCTACCTTCTTTTTGATTAATTTTCTTCATTCTTAAATCTCTCCCCTCTTCCCCCAAATCTTCTGTACTGCACTAAACAGTGAAATTTGTGGGTGTGGTGTTTTATGGGGGTATATGTATGTTTTCTGGTAACCTGTTGCAGTCCAGTCTATTCTGTCATCTGCTAAGATGGCGTGTGTGTGTTAGCTCAAACTCTTGAGTTCAGTTTGCCATAAATGTCTGTCTTTTTGGCTTCAGGACCAAAAATACTCCTTGAATTTTCTTTTGACTGTCCTGCAGTTTTAACTGCCTCTGATTAAAAGGTTTGTTTCTGGAATTATAGTTCTTTACCAAATCTAGCCAACACTGGGAAGTCAAAACATCTCATCTTTTGTAAGTTAAGAGGACCACTAAGTAATGTTCCACCATAAACTATTTTTCTTCCTTCTGTCCAATGTCAACTATCCAACATAGGTGATTTTTGCTGCTTGCTTTAGTTGATAGTGAAGCTATTTGAGCAAGCCAGAAGATATTTGCTTAATTTTGTAAAGATGAAAGTTATATTCTCAGTAAGAGTGCTTTTTAAAGCCTTACTAACCACTTACAAACAAACCTGCTTTTATACTAATTCAGTCAACTCTTCTGAAAGCTAACAACTACTGTTGATCAACTCTTGTGTGTGCTCTAGTATTCTTAAAATTCTGACTTTTTTTCTTTTCCCCCGGCAGGATTGCTATGAAGACTGTCCTTATACTGTCGTTTCAAACAAGAGTAGTGATCACTTGATATCAGATGGCTTAGACAGTGAAATTAAAGGTATTTTTATAGTTTCTGTCAAAACATTGGTGTGATAGCATTTACACAGCTCTCTTGTCTTGGATAGTAATCAAATGATTTTTCTAGGAACTTGGAAGTAAATTTTCTAAATGCTCAAAGATAATGTAAACTGGTGTTCAAAGAAAAATGCTGTGGTGCTGATCTACTGGATTGGTGGTAATTGGTAGATATATTTTTAATGAGATGGCTATTGATGTATTGGGCTCATCTTTTGTACAATGAAGCATATTATCTGCAGACTGACAATAAAATAACACAGGTTTAAATGTTTAATTTTCATCATAATAGAAGTTCTGGTTAGTATGAATGATGAGTTATATTCTCAAATAGGGAAGAAGTGGAGGTATCCCACACTGGCCTGACTCAGCCCAGATCCTTCTTACCTGACTTGAAAGGCATGGTGAGACCTAGCACATGTAGGAGACTCTGCAGTTGCCTAAAAAACCCATTTTTCTAGGGCCTTACAGCAGGGATGTAGTCTGCAAGCTGCTGTTTGAACTTTACATACTGAGCTTTAAATTTCATGAATAAAATCCATCAAGGATTTCTTTCATGACTCAGCTTTGCTCAGTGCTAGTTAGGGCCAGATAAAGTAAGCTGGTTTTCTTATACAGAAACAGCTACAACAGTTACAACTACAGCTAGGTGAACAAAGGAAATAATAAATAAGAGAAGTATTTAAGTCTTAAACTGAGACACAGTTTCACTGTAGTTTGGATAACTAGATGCAGTAGTAGTCAACAGCCCTTCTCAGTAAACTAATTGGACTTTGGAGGAGGTTGTTTTATATCGTGATTGCTTGGAAGGGCATGAGGTGTGAGGGGGTTTTTTTGGTGGGTTTTTTTTTTTTTGCTTTTTATTTATTTATTTATCCCCCCCCCCCCCATCTTAAAACAGAAAAGGAGTGAATGGATCCAATGGAGCCGTTGCAATTGCTGCATTTCCAATTTTTGTGAATATTTGAGTTTAATGTTTGCATAGTTTCCCTTCAGTGTTGATACTAGCCAGCATACGTGGGGATTCTTTGCACTGTAGTTGAGAACCAAAGCTATACATATTTAGTCATGTGGTTTCTTGAGATTTACTGAGCTTTCTTAAGAATTTCAGGAGTGATGCAATACTGGGGTAGCGCTCTGGTGCTGTCTGCTCAGCATTGATCTGCATTGCAGAATAACTGGTGAATAGCTTTGCTTATCAGACTTCTGAGTAAGAGCTACATTGAAGTAGGGAAATAAAAATGACATTTAAAACAAAAAAATGTTTAAATAACTGTATACTTACAGGTTTTGTTTCAATCTTCCAACAGATGGCCTGCCAAATAACTTTAAGACTCACCCACTTCAACTGGATCATCCCAGTGGCAGTTTGGATAGCACTGATTACACGAAGGCTACCACATCATTGCAAGACTCAAAGAAATCAAATTCTGGAACACCTCATGGTGCTTGTTTAACACTCACAGATCACGATCGAATTAGGCAATTCATACAGGAATTCACATTTAGGGGTCTTTTGCCACATATAGAGAAGACAATTCGGCAACTTAATGATCAGGTCAGTTTACTCTTAAAAACACTTTGTGCCATAATAAGGAAAAACAGTTGGGGTAAACATCCAGTTATCCAAAAATCTGTTCTGAAATTAGTACTCCCTTCTGCATCTAATGCTTCTATTGAAAACTGTAGGTAAACTTAAGCGAAATAATGCAAGGTATAATTTTTGCTCAATTTGTCTTTAAAAAAAAAAAACTAAAAGCAATTTGTATCAACAGAGCTTTAGTGCAAGGTGGCTTCTTGGTGATAGCCTGTCTGAACTGTTATCGGGGATATTTGTCCGTGTTTCTAAAAATGTTAATATTTTATGCTCCTGGATGGTTCTGGTCCAGGAAAAAAAATGTACTTTTTGTGTTTCAACGTTAGAATGCACAACTAAAGTTGTATATTTTAGTTGCTACTTCTTGACAGGGGAGACATGCATGGATACCCGAAATCATGCAATTCTGTTCTGATCTCAGCAGTTTTTGCAACTGAATATTATGCTATCAAACTATGATTTTTTGGAAGTATGATAGTATCGTGCATGTGAAGTCAGGGACATGCATTAACGTTATTCCATCACAGTAAGGTCCTGAGTGTTTCACTTTTCTATGGTCTTAAATAGTGGAAAGATGGATTTGCTTACATTAGTACAATCAAATTACTGTATTTAGCATTAGACTTGGACCCAAATACCAGTCTGTTTCCTAAACTCTGTATTTTCATTTAATTCTCCATTCAGGTTATAGCTTTAAGTATGAGGAGTTTTGATACATTATACTCTGTAAGGAACACCTCCCTGAATTGACTTCTGGGAGTGAGTTTTTGCTGACCATGTTTACACTTGGAAAATTTTATGAAGAAACTTATAAGTGAATATAAAGTATAGCAAACAGGCCTACCATTAGGACGTAGGTTTTTATATTAAATTAACTTATATTAGTATATTTCTTGCAATATACTGCTTTAATTTAGTATCCCTTTGCAGTTAATATCCAGGAAAGGCTTGAGTCGATCACTGTTTTCTGCTACTAAAAAATGGTTTAGTGGCAGCAAGGTTCCAGAGAAAAGTATAAATGAACTGAAGAATACTTCTGGTTTGCTGTAAGTAATTTCAGTCCTTACCTTTAGATCTAAACTGAAAATGTACCTATTTTCTGGGGAGGAGGGAAGGCCTGTGTTTTTTTGATGGTGTACTGCAAAATGAACTAAATCAGCGATATTGTAAAAGACTTTAACTGGAGAAATCGTGAAAAGTAATATGCCTAAATATGTACAAGAAAGAATTAGCAGAACTTAAAGGGTGTTAAAAGGAACTGTTTACAGAGCTATCTTCCTCCTATATTTATAGTGAAGTTTTCTAAGTTGTGAAGAGTGTACTTTTTAAAGAGTAATAGTAATAAAAAGAAGTTATGGTCTGTTGTAAGGGTTTGTTTTTAAATTAGTGCAAGCTTTTTCTTATTTAAGCCAAACCTTATGTAAAGGTGTGTGTATTTTGGTTTGTGGGATTTTTTTTTTTTGTTTGTTTAAGTAACTATGTAATTTAATGTAGTTAATTATTAAGTATATTGCTTTTGTAGGAGCATTTCAGAGCTAAATTAAGGGGAATTTAATACTTTTTGTACTTGTAGTTTACACTAAAACCAGGTTTTAAATTTCACCAGAATATTCATTCTGTGTGCTTTGTAATTTACCTCTATGAATGAGGATGTATAGTCGTGTAAAGCACTCTTCAACTGTCTTAACCACTAAAGTCTAAATAGTTCCTGGACATTGTTAATGTCTCTGACACATACAGCTGCAAATTTGCATGTTGTGTGTCTTTGGATTCATAATAAAAATGTTAATTTCTGCTTTCTGTATTGAACTTGTGAGCATGGTTTACCTCCTACAAAGTTTGAGGGACAAGTGTTTGTAGAATTGTATTTGATATTCACTGAAGTGATGCATATATATTTGATAAAGTGAAAGTTAGACTGATGCATGCAGAAGAGGAACTTGCCTGGTGTTTTTGCATAAGGCATAGTACTTTAGTGCATTTTTTTGCTTTGAGAAGAAATGGGGAGAAATAACCACTACAGCTAGTCAAAGTCTTAATTTTCCTTCGCATACAGCTCTTTCGCCCTAACACTTAATCTTACTGAGCAGTTTCAGTGATAGTTGTATACTTTTTTTTAATATTTCTTGGCTTAGAAGAATGCTTACTTTGAATATTAGTGGAACAGTGGATCTCGTTAATCAGAAAAGGTGTGAACCTAAGCTACATAAGGCAAATAGGATGCAACTTAGCTGTTTTTTGGGTGAGGCTGAAGCAGTACAGTTTTTATTTCTACATTGTGAATACAAATTAAGACAACTTTATAGAGCATTTGTCGCTATTAGATATTAAAGTTGTGACTTTGAATTTAAATATTTGTGTTTATAGGTATCCACCCGAAGCACCAGAGCTTCAAATCCGGAAAATGGCAGACTTGTGCTTTTTGGTGCAACACTATGAACTTGCATATAGCTGTTACCATACAGCAAAGAAAGACTTCTTAAATGATCAGGCAATGCTTTATGCAGCTGGAGCACTGGTTGGTACTATACATAACATAAACTTTCTGTGAACTTTTCCTAATAATCTCTAGTATTGTCTGAAGGTAACAAAATACAGTCTCTTCCATCCACCTCCACATTTATAAGGGTCTTTCCAAATTTGCTAAGTATCTTTAGCAAATCCTAGCATGTTCTCAAACTTATTTGCTGCTGTTTTGTGAAGGGAATGAAGATGTAAATAAAAATTGAGAAGTTAATTCTTAAAATGTGAAATATGGAAAGGAGAATATCTAGAATGCAACCTCTGGCAAAATGGATCTTTAAACTTTTAGTCTGATAACTCAAAACCAAGTGTGAAATAATTTTATAGTATCTATTTTAGATTTTGGCAAAATACTTATTTGCCAGGAAGTCAAGACTCTGTCACTATAAATATGATATTTTACCTTTTTTTTTTTTTTTAAAGACTCTTGTGGGATATATTTTGAGTATGTCATTGCTGAAGTTCACTGTAAACACATACTCATTCATTAATTTCTCTTGAGATTGAAGGTATATGTGACTAAAATAATTTTAAGCAAAATAAATGGGAACACTGGGAAAAATGAGTGTGGTTTAATACTTTATAGAAGCTATGTTTTGTGGGTTGTAGTCTGGTTAACTTGATAAAATTTAAAACTTTGCTTTATAGAGCTATGGAAGCATTCTTATACACTGTGCCATCTTGATGTAAAACTGTTGTAAAAATACACATTTATCTAGTACAGACAGTTGCTCTGCATTTGGATTATCTGGAAAGTTACCGGATTCTTAATGAATGGTTTGTAGAGGAGTTAATTGTGCATTCTTCCAACCTGCAAGTCTTAGCCTTACTGCAGAAAACCTTTGCTATCCTATCTTTACCTCCTAAGGAAAAAAGTAAAATTACAGAGTGCATGCTCACTAGAGTTCCCTTGGATGCTGTGAATATAAATTAATTTAAGCAAAACTCAGAAAACAGTAATCTTAAAATAGATAGTAGTCCTACTATATCAGAAAGATTATTCCTGCAATAGGGAATTATATCTTTGACCTGTAAAGCAGTACTGAATCAATGCTTCTGCATAGTGTTCAGGTTGTTCTGTGAATGTGTATAACTTTCCTGCTGCTGTCTGGTTAATTATGAACAGAGCTGTAAATAGACTATTGTATTAAATCTTTTATCAGTTAGTGTGTTGTACACTTGTGTATGACAGTAACTGATTAGATGACAATCTTGAACTAGTAGCTGTTGAAATGTGTTTTTCAGCATTTTGAGGCTTACTATTTGTTGAAAAAACTACAATGACAGTACTGAATTTCTGTTGTAGGAAATGGCAGCAGTATCAGCTTTTCTTCAGCCTGGAGCTCCTAGACCATATCCTGCTCATTATATGGAAACAGCAATTCAGACTTATCGAGATATCTGCAAGTATGTTGTTTACTTTTGTATCGATCCAATGAAAGTTGGAAGACCTGGTGGCTTAACTATCTTCCCCTGCACAGTGGTAGTGCCAGATCTAAAAGATCACAGAATGATGGCAACTTTTTAAAGAGTGAGATATGTTAGTTGATTTAGGGTAACATGGAAGGAGATCTGTGCTGGTTTTAGCAGAGTGCTTATATATCTTGTATATTGAATTTACCTGGTAAGATTTGGGTAATGGGGTGGCTTCTGTGAGAAGACAGTAAGAGTTGCCCCTGTGTTGGACAGAACTAGTTTTCACCCAGCTCCAAAATGGACCTGCTACTGCCCAAAGCTGAGTTTGTCAGCTGTGCTGGTGGTGCTTCTGTGATAACATACTTAAAGATAAAAATCACTGCACAGCATCTGTGAGAGAGGAGTGAGAAAATGAGAGAAACGACCCTGCACACACCAGGGTCAGTGAGGAAGGAAGAGATGGAAGTGCATCCCTCCAGCCTGTGGAGAAGACTATGGTGTAGCAGCCCATGGAGGACCACAATGGAGCAGGGATCCACACTGCAGCTGGTGGAGAACCCAGTGTCAGAGCAGGAGGATATGCCCAGAAGGTAGCTGCAACCTGTGGAGAGCCTTTGCCAGAGCAGGTTCCTGGCAGGAGCTGTGGTGCTTGGGGAACCCACACTGGAGCAGTCTGTTTCTGAAGGACTGTACCCTGTGGAAGGGACCCAAGATGGAGCAATTCTTAAAGAACTGCATCTGTGGGAGGGGCCCCATGCTGGGTCAGGGGAATAGCATGAGGAGAAAGGAGTGGCAGAGATGAAATGTTATGAACTGACCAGAGCTCCTTTTCCCTGTCCCCCTCCCCTACCTGAGGGGAGTAGGTGATAGAAGAGCTGTGAGTGAAGTTGAGCCTAGGAAGACTGAGTCAGGGGAAGAAGTTTTAGTTCTGTTTTTATTTATCACTATCCTATTCTGTTATTAATTTGCAATAAATTAATCTTTCCCAGGTTAAGTTTGTTTTGCCTGTGACTGTAATTGGCGAGTGATCTCCCTGTTCTTAGCATTTTTAATCTAGTTTTCTCCCCCATCTTGCTGTGAAGGGGTTGTGATAGAGCAGCTTGGTGGACACCTAATACCCACCAAGGTCAACCCAGCACAACTTGTTTCTGGCTGTCGTTTAGTTGGTTGGATCATTTTAGTTGAGACTTCATCAATACAAATTGTCCTCAAAAATGCTTTCTAGCTTTTACTTTTGAAAAGCTCCAGTTATAGTAGGGTAGCACACAAGGAATCAATCTCTGTGTGGTTGTTTTGCAGAGGATGAACTTTCATGTATTTTACTTTAAGAAGGATAAGTAACAGAACATCAGTCTAATGTCATGTGGCAAAAATTAGTCAGATTTGAGGTGGAAAGTTTTCCATGGCTTGCTTTGATAAACATTTGCTAATACATCTATATTTTTTCCTTTAGGAACATGGTTCTGGCTGAGCGCTGTGTGCTGCTTAGTGCTGAAATCTTAAAAAGTCAAAGCAAATATTCAGAGGCAGCTGCTCTTCTGATTCGTTTAACCAGTGAGGTAAAACACTGTTGCCCTTTCCATGTTTGTTTACTTACCCAAGCACTTCTAGGTTACATTCTGTTTCATGTCCTATGATATTTTCTAGCAAAAGGTAGCAAGTTAGCAGGTATAAAGCATGAAGTGAGGAAAACTGCTTATACTGCAAGTGAAGAAACTAGTACTGTTAGTCTTTTTCTTTCTAGTCAAGCGACCTGCTTGGCTACTTTAAACATGCCAAATGTGCATTTGTTATCTTTGGCTTTATAAAAGTTTTTTGCTGACATGTGCTTAACTCTTGTATGAAATACTTTCAGATTAAGGATTTAAGGCTTAAGAAAATTACCATGGCTTGCCAGAGCCATAATGGATACTAGCCTGCATATGACAGTAGCACCCTACAGTTTAAGTAACTAAGGTGTTTACTGTAGTTAAGATGTTACGAATCCTTAGAATCTGTAAGAGAAAGCTAGAATGGTTCTGTAATATTGGTGAAAGTTAAACATGGAGTTAACATGCACAGAAACATGAAACAGAAAGTGTCATGCTTAAAAAGGAGTGAAACAAATATATACCAGTAATAGCATAGCATCTTCTGTGTAGCTTGGAGGAAAGTCTAACTGGCAATTAGTTCTGGCTTTGTGGCCAGCTGCACCAATGTGATGCTTAGGACAGATGAAGCATGGAGTAAATTTGCTTAATTTAGTAAGTTTCTCTCTCAAGTGTCTTTGTAGCTTTATTCTTGCCCTTTCAACTTAAGCTTGCTACTAACATAGTGAGCTGTATGTTATTTAAGCAAACTAAATACTGTTGGCTCTGCATCATTTTACTACCTAAAATTATATATAGTATGCTAGTTTGTATATAAAAATCTTCAACTTCACAGCACTCTTACAACTTACTGTCCTTGTTAGCATTAAACAAGGCCACTGATATCTTTGTATTCAACTTTGAGGCTAATTCTCCTTTTTACTTTTAAATAGGATTCAGATCTTCGCAGTGCACTTCTGTTGGAGCAGGCAGCCCATTGCTTTATAAACATGAAAAGTCCCATGGTTAGAAAATTTGCATTTCATATGATATTGGCTGGCCATAGGTTTAGTAAAGCAGGCCAGGTAAGTGTTATCTTTCCACATGGAAAATATGCCTGGTATTTGATACTTAGTCTGGAAACCATGTTAGATGTGTCATTAGTCTGGAAAAAGATACTTGGCTTCTGACACTTTCATGTTGGTCAGAAGTATATTCAGCTCTGCGATCTTCTGAAAATGACTTCTGCATTGATCAGCTTAGTCTTTTACTTTTGAATTAGAAGTAATGCTGAAGATCACTGGCCTGAAACGTAAGTGATGTGCGTTTTCATTTCTTGGTCTCAATTTTATACACAGTGAAATACAATGCTTTTCATGTGTATAAAGAAGTATTTTTACTCTTGAGTGAGTTTCCAGGAGCTAGGGATTTCTTAAAATCTGAATTTATTAGAATAATAGCAAAATTTAGATACCTGGTTTTTTGTGGTGCCTTAGCCACATGCTTTTTAGTGGATGTGCAGGTATGTGAACAGTTACTACAAGACAAACTAAAGTATCTCTTTATGGCTGCTTAGTCCTAAGTTTATCAATTAAACCAGTACAAATCAGATTGTTTTTACTTTCAGTCACATTCCTGTGCAGGCAGCTCTAACCATGATAAATAAATTCAAAGTTTATTGGATGTAACTTCTGTCCTTTATTTCTGCCTCAGTTGTGGGACAGACTTTCTGAAGACAGTCTGTCTGATTCCTAAACCAGAGTTCAGTTATGGGGCTCTGCTTGGATACAGTCAAGTACAGTTTACCAATAAGCTGCAAACCTGTGATGGAAATAGATCTGTACTGCAAATCAATGATACAGTGGAAACCAGGCATCAGAATTCTGTTTAAAACAAAGGCTTGTGGTCCTGTGGAGGTGTTCTCCCACCCTACCTGATCTTGTTTTTTGTAGGGACCAAAGAAAGTATAGTTGTATTGTGTTGTATTCTTTGCTTCTGTATTTGAAATCACAGATGTAAAGAATAGTAGCAGTATTTTTTCCCTTCCTTGTGTGTTCATGCAGTAGTTTCCTGGTCTTTTGTTATATGACAATACAGTACCGATGGGAGCTATTGATCAGAGGGCTTTTTAATAATATTATTTATTCTTCTGTGTCTCACTCCTTTGCCTAGAAAAGTACATGGATTTTTACTTCATGTAACAGCAATATTACTCATTGGTTGTGTTTAAGTCTTGGAAGGATTCTGGTTTCCAAGGAATGCTTTTTCAGAGTTACAGTAAATGTAGGGTGGTTTTGAGGTGTTTTCTTTTGTGGTTTGTTTTTTTTTTTTGTTTTTTTTGTTGTTGTTGTTTTGTGGTTTTTCTTTTTTGTTTGTATTGGGTTTTTTTAATTTGCTTTTGTGCTTTCTTCAGAGGCACATAAAATTTTAAATGTACTGAAGAGAAGTCAGCCAGGCTGTTCAGCTGCATACTGTAATACCATGGTTTAAAGTGCTAGTAATATCTGCTGGTGTTAAGGATTTACTGCTTGTACTCCGCTGTGATCACCATACCAATCTGAACACATCTTATTTTTTTCCCCATTAGTTCTGTAAATGAGGGAATACTGTTCCCTTTTTTTAGAAGTTGAGACTTGCCTGTGAATGCCTATGCAGATGTTCAATACCTAGACTTGGGATTGAATGCCCAAGTCCTGATGTATGCACAGGAAAGGAACTGTGGAGCTGATTGGGAGCAGAGCAGTTATCTCCCAATGGCTGATGCGATTGGTAATTTTGTATGTACAAAATTGTAGGGCTGTGTTTTGTTGGTTTGCATGGCATGGATTTTGTCCCAGGTGTGTCTACTAAATAGCAATTGACTGGAAGTGTCACACTGAAAGTTCAGTTACAGAAGTGAAATGAAATATGATAAATCTATCTTAACTCCTGAGGCTTTGGCAGAAGAGCTCTGTAGACGTCAGCAGTCAGTCCTAAAGCAACACAGAACACCATTTTAAAAGTAGTTTTATAACTTAACTGCCTGTTAGACCAGTCTTTGAAAACATGAATTTAACCTGCAGGCTAGGCTCTGTACTGTAGGAACCAACACTTCTGTGTTTAGGTAATGTTGACTGGACGCTATGAGGTATAGTTCTGCAAACATGACACTTAGCATTGTGGGGGTGGTGGTAAAAACTTCAGTGAGTTTCCTAACTTACTGTTCAATCTTGCTATTATTACAATTACAGTGGCATTATTTGAGAAATCAACTTGGTTTTGTTTTTTTTTTTTGTTTTTTTTTTTTTTTTGTTCTTGCAGAAAAAACATGCCTTACGTTGCTACTGTCAAGCCATGCAGGTTTACAAAGGGAAAGGCTGGTCTCTTGCAGAAGACCATATTAACTTCACTATTGGTCGCCAGTCCTTTACACTTCGTCAGCTTGACAACGCTGTGTCTGCTTTCAGGCATATTTTGATCAATGATAGTAAACAACCTCCAGCTCAGCAAGGAGCTTTTTTAAGAGAATATCTTTATGTATATAAGGTAAATGACTTTTCATTTGTATTTATTCCTTGAGTAATCAGTGATTACCAGTAATTTTCTACTAAGTCATTGAATTATTTTTGTTGAACCTGCTTTGTTCCAGGGTTGTGTTTTTATCTAGCTAATGAGTTAATTTTTTACCTTAGGCTTTAAAAAAACAAATATGCTGCATCTCATGAGTGCATTAAGTGTAATTCCACTGATAGGTATTAGTGTGACTCTTTGTATGTGTTTTTATTACAGTAAAATGAGCTTTTAAGGGTCATGGCTGAATTGCAGCCTATAATAGTTCAGTTTCTTTTAAAGGAAATGGATCTCTTTTGTGATCAACTTATAAAGATTTTTGAGGCTTTTGATAATAAATGTTCAATAAAGACTTGATAGCTCTGTCACATTTTCTGGTACTATGAAGAACTCCCCATCCATGTTGTGGTGTATGTTGTTCTTTAATACGGGTTTCTGTAGCTCAAGTGACTCACCAAGTTGGCTGTAAGTTCACGAGTGATTCTGGATTGTAGTATACCATGTATATTGTGAGGTGTTTAGTACTGATACCACCACACAACTTGTAGCTGTGTAGTTAGTTACTGTCTTAAAGTTTGCAAGTGGAATTTCTGTGGTGTTTGCTAAGTTATAGTAGACCTAACTGGAGACTGGTTTTCAAGTCCGCAGCTCAGCTGAGGTGAGTCTTGCGTAATAGTGGTGGTGTGGTGAATGTAGTTTATCAAATTCTGAGTTAGAGAGTAAAGCTTTGCATCAAATAAAGCTTGTCACAGCCGTGCAGCCACAATAGTGATTAGAGTGTTGGATTAAAATCGTTATTCTCCCCTTTTCCATAAAGATCTCGCAAACTTCAAACTCTTATCGAAGAAAAGGTACTACTTCAGAATGTCAAAGCAGAAGAAACTATCAAAAAGATTAATTGAAATTATTCATTCCATGTTAAAAATATTACTTATTCAAACACTGAGTGCTTATAACTTGGCTTCCTCATAATTCAGTTGTTGGTAATGTATAGCATGGATATCGTGTTTGCATAATGGCATGACACTCTTGTTTTTCTTCTTTGCTTCAGAACGTAACCCAACTATCACCTGATGGTCCCTTACCACAGCTTCCTTTACCATATATTAACAGCTCAGCAACCCGTGTTTTCTTTGGGCATGATCGAAGACCAGCAGAAGGTTAGAAAATTTTATGTGAATGGATTGAAGCCTCTTCTTTATGGAAACAAAACGTTTGCAAGAGTTGGTGTCATTTAAAAAAAAAAAAAATTAAAAAAAAATCTATCATTATGTAAAACTAATGTGACCAGGTAACTTCATAAAGAAGATTTCAAAAGAAAAGCTTAAGTTTAGTATCTACTCGCTAGATGCTTTCACACTTTCTGTGTAAATATGAAATCTGCATATGTGATGGGCTGGTTTCCACTGGTTTTCACAGCTGGAAAGCTTCAACGCCAGTCTGTAATGAACTTCATGAAAAGGATTATTAATGCTTTAGCCAATGCTAGACTGTAGTGCCAATGCTTGAAATTAGCTTTTCAGTTAACTTTCTCTTGGAGAAATGTTTGAAACACTTTGATTCCTGAATATAAAGTAAGCTGAGTGGGAATTCTTAGATAAACCAGGGCTGCATTGTGGGGCTGTGGTCTGTCATAAAGTAAAAATAATCTGTAAAATGGGAATACCGTGTAGCGTTTTATAATCTTGGAATTCCACAATTTGCAAATAGACTTATATTCAAATTATCCTCAGTATTGTTGTCCATGTGTATATTTTGAAGTGTCTTGCAAATCACTGGCTTACATAAATTATAACATTAAAATGACAGTAACTGAGAATTTAATGTATTTTAACAATACTTACCAAACTTCCAGTCCTGCCCTCTGTTGCAACTGTTGCATGCCACTGTTCTCATCTTCTAATACTGCCTTACTCATACTAGGTGAAAAGCAGGCAGCTACGCATGTAAGTCTGGATCAGGAGTATGACTCAGAATCATCACAACAGTGGAAGGAACTTGAAGAGCAAGTTGTTTCTGTGGTAAATAAAGGAATGATACCTTCAAACTTTCAACCAACACAGTTCTGTTTAAATCGCTACTCGGATAACTCCAAATTTCCACTTGCTGTGATAGAAGGTAAAGTTATAGTTTAAACACTTCAGAAACAAGATGAGTTAGATTTGTACAGTTATTGTAGATTTAAACCAATGTTCTTGTGCAGGTTGTTTGCACAAGAATCCTTTGAGTTAGATAAACCTTCAGATTGTGGTGGGGATAGCCTGTTGTCATTATTTTCTTGCACTTTTTAACAGAACCAATAACTGTAGAAGTGTCCTTCCGAAACCCTCTGAAAGTTCCACTTCTTTTGACTGAACTTTCATTGCTGTGGAAGTTTCAACCTAAAGACTTCAATAAAAAGCATGAAGG
Source organism: Nestor notabilis (assembly GCF_000696875.1). Classification (NCBI taxonomy): domain Eukaryota; kingdom Metazoa; phylum Chordata; class Aves; order Psittaciformes; family Psittacidae; genus Nestor; species Nestor notabilis. Next base: position 28,646 of record NW_009935018.1, read on the forward strand.
AGAAACAAAAGAGCTGGTAAGGAAAGCTTCATCCTTTTTCAACCAAATTGAAGCATCTGCAGTTATGGAGTATTGTTATTATTGTATTAAGATTAATGTTTTGAATATTTTAGATGAACTACTAAGTACTGTTTAATTTAACACTTCAGCTGATGCTGCCAAAACTCCCCTCTGAAGGGCTGTTCTCACATTCATATTTTTAAGGCTTTAATATGTTCTGATACTGAATATTACAGTAAATTCCTTAACAGTTTGGTTTCCTGGCCAAAAGCATTTGGAATATAGTGATCTCTAAAGGTGCTGTAAGTGTTTGCCAGAGTTATAAACATAGTTTCATATAACTAAGCCTCAAGGATTACCACATGCTTTCCTGTCTGTTCTGGTCTGAACTGCTACTTTAATTATATGATAAATACTTTTATGGGTATCAATGAAACTGATTGGGAATAGTTCCAATTTATAGTGATAAATCTTAAATTTCTCGCGAGTGTTTATTGAGCTCTCTAGCTGTTTCTTTAACTTGGAAAGCATGAGAAGCTGGGCATATAGCATCTGCTGGTTCTAATTGTCTGCAGTTTGAAATGTGTATGCTTTTAACCTCAAACACTGTAGGAAAGGTGTGGGAAGTAATATTTATGGCACTTTTTCTGCGTAGGAGTAATAGTATCTGAAAAGCTGTTTCTTCTTTTCAGGGAACATGTGATGGTGCCATGATAGGAACTGAAGCAATAGCAGAATTTTTAATTAATAGTGAGGAGACAAAAGTGGTAAGTACTTTACTTTGTTTTAAAAATTATCTTTTTAGTGTTGAAGTTCAGGGTGAAGTTCAGACTTGTTATGATCTGAACTTAATGTTAAACATACAGAAGATCTTTCTTAGATGAAGTACTTGAATTTTTGAATCTCATCAGTGTGTATAAATATCTGAAGGGAGGATGTGACCGGGTGAGCGGCAGCAGGTACAAACAAAAACAAAAAAAAAAGCAGGAGGCTCCATCTGAACATCAGGAAGCAATTTTTTTTTCTTTTTTTTTGGTAAATTCTGTATATATGAAATATATGTAGTTATTGTATGCAGTTACATCTGACGCGACTATAAAGTAAATGTAGCTGTGAGTGTCTTTAACAATTGGACATAAAAATGTAATAATACTTTTTTTTCTAGTAGCAACAACAACAAAAATTTAACATATCTCCACAGGCAAGACTAAAGCTCTTTCCCCATCAAACAGGGGAGCTACATATTCTGGGAGTCGTTTATGATCTTGGCACTGTTCAGGGTGCTGTGACATTAGATGGGATAGATCCTTCTGTTGGATTACAGACAGGTAAGTGTATTATTCCCTTAAGTTGTGTGTCACTGGAAGGGGGAGACATGGCTTCTGCAGAGTAAAACTAAATTCTGGCTTTAACTATCGTGATGCAAGGCTTTCCTTCAAGTAGGAATGTGGAAACAACTAAAATGGGAAAAGAATGAATTAGCATCTATAGGAATCCCATCTGTAGGAATCCCATCAGAAAGTAATCACTACCAAACCCATGCTTACTGTTCCTTTTAAAATGTAGAAATTTTGAAAGTATTTAAAAAAATAAAATAAAAATTTAAATATTCCATCTATTGCTGTGTTGAATCTATAACAACTTTCATTGATTTTTGCCATTCATTTTTCTTCTGGGTCTTGTTGCTTTGTTAGCTTTCAATTTTCGTCTAAATGTTACACTTCAGTTCTTTGCATAGATTTCCAAATTTAAACTTGGCTGATACAACTTTTTTTTTTTTTTTTTTTTTTTTTTTCTTTTTTTTTTTTTTTTTTTTTTTAGCATCTTTATTTTGGTTCTCTTTCCTTCATATTAACATATAAATGGCTTATTAATTGCATGTTACTTGATCTGTTTTGTTGAGTCCTTAATCTAAAACTGTCTCTCACAGGAAAAATTTAGTTGTTGGAGGAAGTGGGCATTAAAGCATGTGTTTGACAGTGTCTAAAAGAAATAATGAAGCTTGTTTAGCTATCTATGAACTGTAAACCTTTTGCATAAAGAAACATTTGGAGAGTGGTGGCCTGTCTTTTGAAGGAAATAAATCTTTTGACTTTTGCAGCTTGACAGAAATTGGGAAAGGAAATAAATATTTTACCTTCATGCTCCATGTCCTTCCCCAACCCCCCACTCACTCCTGCTGCATTTGTAGGGACCTGAAGGGCAGTAAATCCACATCATCAGATCATCAGAATGATTTTTGAGATTGAGTAGGGAGCTTTGGCTCACTTCTTAGGAAAAAAGAATTAAAAAAAACAAAACAAAACAAACTTTTTATAAATTGTTTTAGGAAAGTTTGTCTCCAATGGGTTATCTGTACGAGGACGACAAGATTTAGAAATCCAAGGGCCTCGACTTAATAACACAAAAGAGGAAAAAACATCTATTAAATATGGACCTGATCGACGTTTAGATCCCATCATTACAGAAGAAATGCCTTTGTTGGAGGTATGTAGCTACTTTCTATTGGCAGTTTTGAGCAAATAGCTGAATTCAGAGCTTATAAATTTATTTCTGACAATGAAGTCATTGGCTTTGTTAATGACACTGTTTTGAGTTAAATTCTGATTTGTCAGTGCCAGACTTACGTATGTTGGGGGTTTGGGTTTTTTGTTTGGTTGTGGGTTTTTTTTTGTTTGTTTATTTTTTTTTGAAGCCTCCAAATTAGCGGAATTCAGAAGTTATTTGCTTTAGAATTTTACTTGGCAACAAGTTTTTGTGGTTTGTTTTGTTGTTTTTTTTTTTTTTTTAGCCGGATTTCAAGGTGAGGGAGAACAGGCAAAGAAACTTTTTTCCTTTGCTTGCTGTTTATCTAGAATATTTCTTCAAGTTGTTTAATTAAAACACAGTGGTTTTCCTTACCAGGCTTATTAAATTGGTCTGCTTAATGACAACACTTCATAGAATAGAATATTTCTTTTGGGAGGGACCTATATCAACCATCTAGTCCAACTGCTTGACCACTCCAAGGCTGACCAAAAGTTAAAGCATGTTAAGGGCATTGTCCAAGTGCCTCTTAAACACTGACAGTCTTGGGGCATCAACCACCTTTCTGGAAAGCCTGTTCCAGTGTTTAACCACCCTCTCGGTAAAGACATGCTTTCTAATGTCCAGTGTAAATCTCCCCTAGGCGCAGCTGTGAACCATTCCTATCTGTCCTATCACTGGATACCAGGGAGAAGAGAACAGTATCTCACTCTCCACTTGCCCTCCACAGGAAGCTGTGGAGAGCAATGTGGTTTAAATAGGTTGATTGTTGTTTTCATGCACTTTCACAACTTGGCTCAGTGCTCAGGTTTTTCTTTTCTCCTGTTCTCTCCCATACAGGTGTTCTTCATAAATTTTCCTACAGGGCTTCTCTGTGGAGAAATCAGAAAAGCATATGTAGAATTTGTGAATGTAAGCAAGTGTCCTCTTACAGCACTGAAGGTTGTGTCCAAGCATCCAGAATTTTTTACTTTTGGTGGAAATACTGCTGTTCTAACACCACTAAGTCCTTCAGCTTCTGAAAATTGTAGTGCTTACAAGACTGTTGTGACAGATCCTACCTCTGTGCGTACAGCACTGCTATCTTCAGCTTCTTCTGTAGACTTTGGGGTTGGCCCAGGAGGTCAGCCTGAAGTAATAAACGTCCCACTTCCTGATGTTGTTCTTCTTCCTGGGGCTTCAGTGCAGCTGCCAATGTGGTTACGGGGACCAGATGAAGAAGGTGTTCATGAAATTAACTTTTTGTTTTACTATGAAAGTATTAAAAGACACTCAAAAATGTGGTAAGTTGTATCTATTTTTTTCTGTCACACTTACTACACACTATAAACATTGTAACCATGAATGTGAATTTTTTTCTATTTCTGTGGTGAGGTAGAAATTGCTTGTTACCTGCTATTCTAAGCAGTAGGTTTTTTTCTGCTATATGATCTAATCTGTATAAAATTACAAAGCATACACTGCTTCTATCAAAGTGTCAGTTGCTGTTAATACAAACAAATCTGTAGTTTCTTTGGAAGCACATCTTTGAGGCATACAGGGAAAAAAACATGATTTAATTTGTTTCCGCTTGTTAGAAAAGAAAGTCTTGTCTACATTGAAGAAAAGATTTCATCATGGTAACACAGACGTTTTTTCCAATATTTCAAGCTTGCTAAGAGACTGTATTTTTGAACAGCACCTACCCATACAGCATGATTTTTAAATACAACATTTTTTTGATAGGAAACTAGAAAGAAAAGTATCTATGTGGTGGTTGAAAGGAATAAATTTTCTAATAGCTTTAATATTGATTAAAGATAAACTTCTTAATGACAGATTCTGGACAGCAGTCTTGGTTGTTCAGAATGTTTTGTTTTTCTTTCTTTCTTTTTTCCTTCTCCCTCCTTCCTAGTCATAGAGTATTAAGGCACACTGCAGTTATTTGTACTAGCCGGTCTCTGCATATTCGAGCGACTGTTTGCAGAAGTAATGCACTTGAAGATGAAGAAGGCAGAGGGGGCAGTATGTTGGTGTTTGTGGATGTAGAAAATATCAATACCGTAAGTTCCTGCTTTTAATAATAATACTATTAGAAAGCTCAACAGATGTAGAAGTGTCATCAGTAGAACCAAGACTTAAGTAAAAGTGTTTTGGCAGCTACTTTGCAAATACCAAGTAAACCTTGTGTATGTTATCAATACAGATACTGCTGGAAAGAGAGCACTAACATTAAGTTTTATCTCAACTCCCTGGAAGTCTGCTATACCTATCTCTAGCCGAAGCAAATTCCAGTACTGTAGTTCAGATTTTTTTTTTTTTCTTTTAGGAAGATTTATTCCAAATTAATGAATGTTCTTGGTCAGAGCTTCTAAGATAGTTCTAAATAAGACAACCAGTTTTCCTGTTCCAGCCTGTCAGTGAAAGCACTGGTAGAATTAATGATAATGTGAAGTCAAAATTTAAGCTCTAACTTGAAGAAAGCTTCTGTGTTTACATTTATTACCAAACTCTAAAAGACATTTTTTGCTAATATAATCCAAATACAGATATGTCTGTTGTGGTCTCTTGACTTAGTAAGGCAAATGAAAATATTTTAGTTTTTGTTACCATGCTAATTTAAGTTTACTCATTTTCTTGGTAAAGCTGCTCCCATTTTTTCAACCACAAAGCAAGGTAATCGAATCCTTTGTTTATAGAATTTCTAAATGCTTAGCTGGTAGTGGAAACACAGAACTAATTTGTCATTTTGTTTTAAAGGTCTATACACTTTTTTTTTTCTTGAGTGAATATTGTCCACCCCCTCTTTGAGGGGGAAGGAATGCTTTTATAAAGTACTTACCAAGTTAACAGATAACCTTGTGTGAGACTTAATTTTCCACTACCACCTCGTTCTTTCCAAGAAAGGAGACCAACCCCAAAAGCTACTTTTCATTTCATATATATTTTAAAAAAAAAAAAAGTTTCTAAGATTACTTTACGAGCATTGCTACGTCATAAATCCCAGAAAGTGAAGAATGTTTATTAAGTGGCTTTGCAGACAGTGTTCTACATTTGAGTTAAAAGCCTAGCCTTTAATATAGTCATCTTAATCTAAAATACTAATTTGCAGGTATTTTTCTTGGGGATCTTTGTTTTTAGTTTTGTGTGGCTTTGTTTGCTCAAATTGGAAGTTGCTGTGAACTGGGACTGTTGTTTTATGTTACAGTGGGTCTTAATTCTCCTTGTGTCTCTCCTTAGTACTGTGTTATGGAAGGTGTGAATAATGAGTTAAATCAAGATTTTAACAATGCTGCTTTGCAGTGAACACTTACAATGTGATGTAGAATGTCACAATTGTGACTGGTCTTATTCGACATAATTCTTTTCTCTTCCTTAGAGTGAAACTGGTGTTAAAGAATTTCATATAGTGCAAGTTTCAAGTAACAGCAAGCACTGGAAACTTCAAAAATCTGTTAACATCTCTGAAGACAAAGGTGTGTATCACCAAGACATGGCAAGTCTAGCTTCTGCTTGACAAGAACAGTTAAAAAGAATCTTATAAGGAGTTTAATTTGGCTCTCAGAATAATTTTCTAAAAGCTCTATCACTTTCAAACATGCTACAGCCCTTCTTTTGTTAGTGTTTCAAGAAAAGTATTTTGAAAGGTGACTTTCAGACTTCATCAATTTTAACGATGGGCTTAATTTACAGGTAAAAATAATTTCTGTGATATAGAGAAATCTCTGTCATGGTTTGTTGAACAAATCAACAAACAAATTTCAGTGTTCTTTTAGTTATATATCAGTGTTGAATTTAACTGATCAGCAGAATATTTGACAAGTGCTCTTTATTATTAGAAATTAGAATTGCTAGTGCAGTATCCTGCCTTCACTAATACAAGCTGCTAATTTTTGAAAAGGCTAACTATGCCAGGCAAAAAAAAGTGCTGTTAGATACAACAACAAATGTAATCTTTACTTGTATGCTGACATATAAGCACTTAGAAATTAGTCTAGTCTTAGTATTCCTCTTGTATTAATATTTAGGGTGACCAAGTCAGATAAACTGAATCTTGTGTTCTGTTCCTTCCTCCTTTCTCTGTATCTCCTCATTGTATTATGGCTTGCTTCCTGCTCTAGAAGTAAATGGGTGGAAGGGCTCGGCAGAAGATGTATCTTCTTGACTAGCATAGAGTTGCTCTGCTTGATTAGTTATGCTTCTTGAGTATTATCAGTGTGGTTCTTATTTGTGAAGTTTAAAGGCTGACTTTTGGCTAATGAGAAGGGACTCATAATGTTGGGGGGTGGGAAAGTCTCGCAAAAAAAATAGTATAATAGTGCAATTTTATTTTTTTTTTTTCCCCAGATACTAAACTTGCTAGCAGAGAGAGAGCAAAGTTATGCTTTAAAGCAGTAAGATGCAAAAACTCAGAAGGTAGGTTCTCTCCTGAATGTGGTGACCTTTGGAAGAAAATACTATTTAGATGCTGTATGCTGGAATTGTGACTTCTCATAATGCTAAAACAATTCCTTCTCTTTTTATCCTTTAGAAAATTACACATTTGCAGACATTGTCTTTGGAAATGAACAGGTAGGTGAACTGGTATGACTGCATTCTGCCTTGTACAAGATATCCTTGCCATGTGCAGGGAGGGGACCCTCCCTTCTAGACAGTATGAGTATTCTGCTAATGCAACAGCAGCTCTGCAATAGCACATTCTGGAAGGGCTAACCTTTTTGAAAAGGAGAGGTTGGGAAGCTAAAGTTTCTTACTCATCCTGGTGTCTCCAAGTATCACTGTTGTTGGTCTTGAAACCACTGCTTCCTTATCAAGCTTTTCATGTTGGAAAAGCTCAGCACAATAACAAACTTGACAAACAGCACAGTACTTCTGGCTATGGCCGTTATATGTGGGGAATATCCTGTGCAGTCTGTTATCTGTGCTATTCCTAGCAAAATGTATGCTCCTAACTTCAATAAGTAATTCTAGCAAACCTGAGGAAAGTATTAAGAGTGATTTGCACATGCATTTTGTGAGTTAGCTGGGACACATCAGCTCTCACCACTACAGTTAATATATGACACTAGGCTGGTTGGTAATAATCAAAGCTCTTACTTCCAAGTTTGTTAGCTGTAGTTTTAGGCTAACATTCTGTAGCTCTGTTTCCCTGTGTTATCTTAGCTTATTAGGTAGGGCTGATCTCTAACATAGCAAGCATGGAAACCAAGATGTGGGGCATCCTGCAGGCTTGCAAAGGGAAACAAAGCAAGATAATACTACGGTGATGAGCTCTGTTAAAAGTAACTTGTGCCAGCTTGCATCCTGTTCTGAAAACACTCTT
>NW_009935018.1:36504-52511 GCF_000696875.1 Nestor notabilis
TTTCCTGCAGATAATAAGTTCAGCCAGTCCTTGTGCAGACTTTTTTTTCCAAAGCTTATCCACTGAATATAAAAGAACACATGTGCAATCTCATACTCAAGCATCTCAAAGGGCTGTGAAACAATCATTTGATGAGACAGTCAGATTAATACAAAGATGCAGCGAAGTTGATTTGAACATCGTTGTGCTGTGGAAGGTATGTATGGTTATGACCTTTGTGATAATTTGGCCATGAAATGACTGTTAGAAAATAATATGGCATCTTGAACTTCCAAGTGTGCTTGTACAAAATTTATGAGTGAAATTTTTTTCTGAAAACAGGCAAATGAACTAAAATGGTGTTAAGAAGCAAAGAGAGTCTTAAGAGCTGTTACTGTAATAAGTGTGCTTAATTGGTTTTACATTACTCAGGATGCACCCAGTTGTTTTAAGTTCTTTTCTTAAAAGAGAAAATTCTGAAATCTTAAACTAAGAGATTTGTGCTCTCTTTTATCATAGAATTGTAAGAGTGATCCAGTCTCTCTTTGAAGAGGATGATCTCATTTACCAGAACACAAATATTTAGTGGAAATTGGCAGTCTAAACTTCAGCAGTTGTCTGTGCTTGCAAAATTAAAGGCATACACGTAAAATCAATATATGTCATGCTAGCCTTTAGATTTTGAACAATACACATCTTCCCCTTAAGTTAGAGAGAAAATTGGTAATTCTGTATTCTGACGCTTATGATAGTTTCTGGTCTGCTAATGTCTTTGTATTGTATTCTGTAGGCATATGTTGTGGAAGACAACAAGCAGCTTATTTTGGAGGGCCAGCATCATGTTGCCCTTAATACAGTTGGGAAGGAGGCTTTTTCGTTTCCTCAGAAGCAGGTAATCTAGCATGAAGTTTTCCTTTACAATTGCTTCTTTCTAAAAATAGACTTGATGTGTTTTCTTGTAAGTGGAATAGCTTTGGGTGTTTTTGTAGAATCTAACATCAGATATTTGTTATTACTAAATAATTCAGACTGACTTCAACTTTGATTAGTCATCGATAATGGAATATCCAGGCTCAGTTTAAAGATGAGAAAAGCAATATACAAGTAAGCATGCTGCTATGCAGTTGGACTAAACTGTTCTGTAGCATTTCATGGTGGAATTAGGAGCTTATTAATGCCATTAAGACAAAGTTAATAATTATTTCATAAAGTTAATAGTAAAATGGTGGAATTTGAGTCATACAAAATCAATTTTATAAATTCTACTACTCTGCACAACTTTTAAATGACAACCTTTAGTGTAAAATGTTAGAAAAGCAGAAACACTGGAGCAGTTAAAGACTTCTAAAGCTTCACTGGAATTGATCAGTTAATAGCATATTTTCTCACATTGAAGTTTTGTAGCCTGTTTGATTGTTCAAAGAAAACAGCATCTGTAAGAAACTGGTGGATGTCTCCTGGTATACAAATTAGAAATATCTGTGGAAGCTATAGATAAGCTTCTGTAAAAACATGTATGCTAGATGCAATTTATGTGTGTAAAGAAGACTAATGTGCAAAATAAAAAAGAAGCAAGTGTTGTACTTGCTTAGTCTTCTGCTGAGCAGTACATTGTTGTTCTTGCTTTGGTGCTGATCTTGTTTTTGCAACCAATGTTGCAAACATCATATATAGCTTTTAGTGAGCTCTTACTCAAAGTTGCAGCAAACAGTACTATACGTTATATTTGTGAAGAAAGCAATATAGGACAAATGTCTTTTTATAAATGCTATAACATTTTGTGAATTACTCTGAAGCTGTGCTCTTGGCTTTGGTTCATAAGCCTGTAAGTATTTACACATCACTAAGATGATTTTTCCATTTAGTTCTTTGTGCCGTGAAATAGATGAGAATAGGTCAAAAGGGGAGTGTAGTTTGAGCTGAATTGGCTAGTGTTCATTAGTACTGAAAAATAGGAATTTTTACTGAAGTCTGAAGACTGTGTTTTCACTTAACACCCTCACACCCCCAAAAAAAGCCTTTGCGCATGTGGACTCAAGCTATGCTGAGCAATGCTAGGTGTATTAGTCTAGTGACAACTGCCCACTCTGGTATTACTTTTTCTGTCTTAAGGTGTATGTACAACAGTAGATCATTCTGTAGACGTCTGAAGTCAGGAGAGGAAACACTGTGTACTTCTGATCTCCTGGAGGTCTGGTTCTAGAAAATGGGTGGGAAGAGAAGAAGTAGGATTGAATCATATCTGCATCCTAAAGTAAACAAACAAGTGAACATGCTAGAGGTAGAAATTTACTCTTCTTGTCATCTGCACTGGAACTCTAGCCATCTCCCGCAAATTCAGTTTCAAACTAAAAACTGAATCCTGCCACCAGCAATAAGGATGATCCAGATGTACTCGCAATTTGTTTTGAGGAATACATACTATATTAGCATTCTCTCTCTATAATCTTTCTCATCTGTTATTATTATTACAGCTATAATCAAATAGATGCTACTTAGTAGTTGTTTTTAATAAATCTGTAGATTCTATATCCTCATGGTAAGCAAAGCCCACATTTAACTTGGATTTTTAGAGTCTGCAATCTTGGGACTATTAAGGATTGAGAAATTTCATATACTCATGTACTACTTTCTTTTAATTGGCACTTTATATTGTGAGGAGAGTAGATAACCCCCTGTGACATGGGAGGTGAGGAATAACAAATTAATTGGTTTGAGACTTTGCAGCAGCTTATTTTGTTCACTTTTAAGAATTTAAAGAATCCCCAAAATAAAATTAAATGAGTCTAGGTAGAGAAAAATAATGATCTATTAAGGACTGTGTATTGTCTTTGAATTATCTTGTTCTTGCATTAAATTTTCACAACTGGTGAAAAGCTGGGGGTGGGGGGGAGAATCCCAAACCCAAACTTTACTTCAAACAACGTTTTCAGTATATTGTTTCAAAGCTTGTAACATAGGATTCAAATTGTTTCTCAGAAAAATCTTTATTTATTCTCTAAATTGTAAATGGGACTGGGAACTTGATTGTTCCTGAATATCTTGTTGTGCTGACAGTGTGAAAGCTAGTTGTTTTCTGTGGTCTAGACAGCAGAGGGAGATGGAGGTGCATGCTTTTTACCCAATGTATGTTGGTTACTAGTTCTTAAATGATAAAGGGCTGCTTAGATCTGTGGGGAAAAAAAATATATTTATTTGCAGATTCTGAACAGGGTGTCACCTAGGATCAAAGAGTCTACTCTCAGTATTGCTTGATGTGTTCCATTTGTTGCTGCTCTTCAGCAACTTTCTTGACTTGTGCTGCTTCTGCTTCATGCTTTTGCAGCCAGCAAGGGAATTTTTGTCTGCCTGGCAATACAGCCATCCTCAACCAAGAACGGGGTCTCAGTACACTTGGGGAAAAACATGAACAAGATTTCTCTCTGCATCCCCTTTATTTCTTCTAGCCCTCTGAGAAATTACTCAAATCTTAGCTGAACTCATCAAATGACTACATTGAACAAATCAAGGTAGCTTGCTTTGTATTTTGGTTAAATTCTATGCGCTGGTTGACTTCTACTGTTTTGTTAATTCTGGAATATCTCACTAATTCTTTGCCAGCTTTTAAGGATTTAGTTTGGATTTATAGAAGTTTCTAGAATTGTTCAGGGAGACAAAGCTGCAGTAAAGCACCGTAGTGGAAGAACAATGTTATAAATTCTTCCAGCAATTACTGGGAGATTGGTAGTTGGGTGCACTGCTATAAAGTCGTATTTATTGTATGTCTAAGCCAAGATGTGAGATTGCTGACTGAGATGCAAGGACAGGTGGTTACTTCTGCTTGGTTCACTGTGGAACATGTAATGCATATAAGGGGGATGAGGAACAGACAGCAGGATGCAATCCTTCCTGTATCACAGTAGAATAACTTGCTGTACCATTTGATAGAATTGAAATAAAACCTCTGGCTTCTATAAAACACAAGTTAGTGGGGCTTGAGCGAGGCTTAAAACATTTTTCTGGGAAAATTTCTGTATGTACCTGCATAAACCAAAAGAAAATAGCAGCACAATTATGTACAAATTTTACTTGCACTCAAACACATGTGCTTCTTTTTCTTCCCATGTCTGTTCAAAATAGAATTATGAATTCAAAACTTTTTTCATTCTGACCAAGACAAGAAGAACTATGACTTTGAGGCTCACTGGTTTTCTTTTACTGAATATAGGAATTTTGTTGTCATTTACACTACAGGTTTTATTATTTGTTTGAATAGCACTGCTTTTGAGCATAGGTTACTGGACCAGGTAATGTGATGAACTTCTTCTATCTTAGTGTTCTAGGAGTTTGGAAAACATTTCTCTTTCTATCCTTTCTCTCATTTGTATTTGGGGGGGGAGGGGGGAAGAAAAAAAAAAAAAAGGCTGACAAACTTCAGAGTTCTGTTTCTTTTCTGAATCTTGCTTTCAGGAGTCAGATTGTTTTAATTGAAGATTAATTTAGGATTGCATTCAAAATAAAGCTATTCTGTCCCTTGTTTTTGACCCCTTGACTTTCACTTAATAAAAGGACAATACCTTCAAATAACTTCAAACATCCATTCACATTCAGTATTCTTATTGCTGTTCTACTGTATTTTTCTTATCTGGTGAATTCAAAAGATTCCAAAGGGAAAAGCACAATGTAATATGGTGGAATGGAAATCGTAGTGTGTAGCTGGGGCGTTTACCATACTTCTGACTGGCAAAGACTTCACAGCGATGGAAAGTGAGATGCAGTCTAGTAGAGGTTTGCCACTTGGACATGCGGGCATGTTGGGAATAGTGCATCCATACATCTGAAACATGTTAGCAGGTGAATGTGAACTTAGTTTTGACTGAAGTCTAGGTGAGATAAAATGCCTATGACTGTGTTTTGGATCAGATGTACTTTTTTCCAGATGCTGTCCCCATTTATAGCCCTCTCTTTTCATGGTGAAATGGTGTGTATTGCAAAAAGTGGATACCTTCCAGGCAGAATTAATCCAGGTGCGCTCAGGACTGCACATGGTATGCTTCTGGGCTGCTTGTTCAGTCCTGTGGATTAGATCATGATAGCCCAAAGTAAAACCCATAAAATGCATGCAGCACAGATGCAGGCTTTTTGGCAGTATTTCACATCAGACATGATAACTTTTGGTAACACTGCTTATTAATATAGATGCAACTTAAGAAGGTAGCAAGTTTGGTTGCAAGTAAGAATATTTGAAAAGTAGGAGAGAGGGTAGGATTTAAATAACTTTATTTTTCTAACAGTGGCTTACTGGAAGTAACATCTTGTGCTAGTTCAGGAATTCGTGTTTTTCTCTTTACAGAATAAAAAAAAAAAGGGAAGGGGTGCTTGAATCTAATTCAGATTGTTTGTTTTGGGGAATCGAAGGATTCCAGTGAGGAGATAATGGAACCAACAAGAATGAGTTTTTCCTGATTTTATTGCAATGGTTAAATTAGGAGAATGGTTAAAGAGTGTTCAGGTTACTTATTCGGTTATATGCTTACTGACCCCATCAAGGACCCAGTGATCAAGGGACCAGCTCAGAGGTGCATCGTAGCAGTAGAGGTGGCAGGTAGTATCTTGGCGGGCATCCCTGCGGAGGCAATGTGGACCTCGATAGTAGTGAGATCTGCCTCCTTGCCTCTTCTGAGCCCTGGGCTTTTATTAGTTAAAAAGTGCTGACTCGTCTTGGCTCAAGGGGCCAACCTATGCCAAGAGGAGTGGCCTAGTGGCCTACTTGGCACTAGTTTGAGTCTGCATTCTAGAGCGCAGAGGGTCTTTAAGGGGTCTCCAGCTTCCGGTTACTTCCTCCCCTTCCCTCTTCTTCATCGCTATCTTCATCCCATTCCAGTGTCTTTGTCACCTCTAAGTGTCCTTGGCTGTCTTTATGGGCAGCATTTGGCTCACGCAACTGGTTACTACATCCCCTTCTGGTGAAAATAAGGAATTCAGCACAGCTAGTTTCTTCTTCTTAGCTACAAAATTACACTTACAAGTCAGAAAGGCTCCAGATGTACACTTACAAGTCAGAAAGGCCTGGGACTGGCCGTCAGGGACCATTAACTATTGTGTCTCCGGACACATTGTTGGAATGGATTGAAGACTTTGCTTACCCTCTCCTAATCTGGTTTAAAGGAAATTCTTAAAGGTAAATAAACATTAAGAGCTGAAGTGTACATTTTCCACTATGTATTAATTAATGTACTAATTAATGTACCAGTTTTGGAGGACTGGCTTCTGTTATTGCCATGAATGAAATATTCCAAATAGTTGAAAAATCTGCTGCTTTACCCATTGATAGACTGATGATATTTTGTGTTTTCAAATGCATTGTTGCTGGTTTCTTAGCAAAATACTGTTCCTGGAGTCATAATTTCTATGGTTAAGAGCTAGAATGAATATAGACGAATCACATGGTGAAGGAAACCAACTTAAAAATGAAGTTTTAAAATAGGAGTTGTCTGATCTAAAATGGGAAAGGGAGAAAGGAACATCACTCAAGATCTCAGTTTGTCTCACTCTTATTCTGCTGCTTTCTTATACTCTGCTTTTACTTATGCTTTAGTGTTGTTCAAGAGTCTTCTGTTCAGGTTTTCTTCTGTGCTGTGCCTATTTGTCCCTCATACTTGACTGGGCATGCTAGTGATTCTTTTGGTTATGTTTAACTTGAGATTTGTGGGATAGATATGTTGAATTTCCATACAACTTGGAAATCAAATTGTGTTGTTTGACTACTTTGTTGTGTGTTTGAGAGCACATTGACTCAGTTACTGACAAGATTGTTTTTGAAATTGAAAACTTTAACTTATCTAATATGACATAGAAAAGTCCTTTAAAATGACTGCATCTGAGGATATCAGTATGTCCATCCATCTGATAGAAAGGAAGAACTTTACAATTTGGAAGTGTATTCTAAGATATTAAGGAACATGCTATGAGCAGACTTGTCTATTAAATCAATCACATAATGGAAAAGATGCTTTGAATAGTGTAAATCTTGACTTTTCCAACTTTTAGCTTAGTGCAGTTGCAGGAGATATGTAAATGAGTGTGAATAAGTAATACGCCGTTTCAGAAGTACAAGAAGGGATGATATATAACTTTGTTTTCAAAGTAGCAAAACTGTAAAAGCCTTGGCTCTTTCATACCTTCTGGATAAGAGATCATGTTGAGATTATTCTACTTGAAACAGCAAGCTTGTGTCTTGTTTTAAGTATGTTTGTTTGAAACTGACCTTTTTAGATGGCTTTGGGCAGTAAAAAGCTTTATGAAAATAGAAACAACTTTCCTAGCACCAATTGCATGGTTTGTAGCTCTTGGAAGGTAACTATGGCAGTGCTGTAGTTCTGGTGCTATTGCTGGTGTGTGTTTCTAATTATAAACCAAAAGCTTAAAACCACAGCTGTCTAATTAAAAATGACAGCAAACTGCACTTCTGTCTCCTCCCTACCCCCAGTTCTTCCAAACTCTTCTTATGATGAAGGCTCTTAGAGTGAAGCTTTTTTGGATCTCTGCCGGTATGTTCAGATGAGGCCTTCAAATTACACCTTAACCATTTTTATTTTTTTTTTTTTTTAAGGGAACATCTTAACCATTGTTGTTGCCTTCTTGTATGCAGTATATGGTGTTTGCTGTCTAACGGAGCCTGTGGTATTGCTGGAAGCTTTGCAAGGAATCATAATGTGTCAACAAGCAGACTTCAGCTGTCAGAACTTCTGTGTTTGCCCATTTGGGCTGGCATTCTAGCAGTTCAGCAGCATAATACCACCTGTTTGAGTCTCGATTTTGCTTTACTTTGTTTTGAAGTGTAAATAACCGCAAGTCCAGAGGCTGTTACCTGCTTGATGCATGTTCTTGAGGGGAGGGCATAGGTGCCCAAGTAGGTACGGGCATCTTATTTTATAGTCTTGATCCAATTTCCCAGTCTCCACAGTAGGGCAGAAGTTTAATGCTTCCTTAAACTTAGTATTTATTAGCTGTTTCTAAGTAGCTCCCTGATCTGTATGTGCATCTTCTTGGTTATCATTTGGAAGTGCTTAATTCTGTCCAGAACTATTAGGTAAGGGAATCAGGTACTAAATGTCATGTCTTAGTCTTTGTTCTAGGTACACAATTACAAAAAACAAACTTTGAACAGCTGAAGTTGAAGACACATCTTTTCTGACTGGAACACACAGAGGCTGGCAGGAATTAAGGTTTAGCTCTGTGATGGTAAATGGTTAATCTCACTGCTTTCCAGTCCTTCAACAGAGCTGTAATATTAGAACTAAAGGTTTGAAATAGTAACACCACTCTGCACTTTCACCAGTAAATGTTCCTGCTGCATTTCGTGATGCTTTTGCCTGTAGAGATAAACGTTCATATTTGTCTTTTGTAGGGTTTTAAAAAAATACTCAGGAATTCTGATTGGGAGGACTTGGAACAGGTAATTGACTCTAGGGCAAACTACAGTGTGTAGGATATTGATATGTGGTTGAAGAAGCCATTGAACAATTGGTTGACTGTAACTTGAAGGGAAAGATCAATTTAAATGAAAGCCTGTAATCTCATCTCTTGTGCATTTCATGCTGTCAATTTTCATCAAGTTACATACCCATAGGGTAGGGTGGAAATGCCAAATTCATTCAATGCTTAAAATACATTTCACTGTTCCTGTGGAAATATCTTTTTTCTTCTCATATTACTTTTTAAGAAAACTACTTTTCCTTTCAAGAGGAAAAATCAAAAGCCTTATAATGTCTTGATGTCTTCCTGGTGTTACCAGCACAGGTGAACAGTGACTGAGATGTTTGTACATACTGCAGAATGCCCAGTGTGTCTATTACTGAGTCAGGTTTTGTTGCCTGTAGTGTTTCTTTTCAACTTGGAAGGTACAATCCATCACTGTTACAGTATTTGTTACATTTTACTGACTTATTGGTGGCTTTTTATAATCATCTTTCACATCCTTTTAGTAGTCAGTCACGCTTATTGTTGCAAATTCTGTTTTCTTCCAAAGGTAGACTTTTTGCAGAATAGATTAGTAAAAGAATACTAAAAGGGAATCCCTTCTTGAGTAAATCCTGCTCATGAAAGAGACTTGTGTTTTGTCCAGCAAAACCATCCAGATGATGTTGGACAGAGTGACAGTAGCGCTGTAGTGTTGGACCAAACGAAGCCTGATTGCTTCATTTGGTGGTGCATCTTTCTGTATCATCTAATTTCTTCTGCTTCAGAGATTGATTCTGCCCACAAGGTTAGGATGAATCCCAAGTAGTGTGTGTCAGTGCTTGACTAGGGCTTTCAGCTGGGGACAGTTAGTTTTCATATCTGCAAGAGCTTGCTATACAATTTTTAAGATACTTTGCGTTATAAATTCTTCTGTCACTGTTAGCATGTTCGTATACACTTCCGTTTGCTTTACTTTGGATCTGTTTTGGGAAACTTGGGTGTTTTCTTTCCTGTTGTGAACTTCCCAGGGCAGGTGGTGGATTTCTTTTTCTGTAGGTACAGCTGCTGAACATGGAGCTGTGTAAATGTTGTCCCTTTTTCTTAGAAACGAAACCAAATACTAATAAACTCCTGCAACAATGGCATGCTTTTCTTCAACTTTTACACATAATGTTTTCACAAGCAGCTGTGAAATCTGTCTCAAAGGAAGGTAACAGATAAATTGTATCAGTTCCTCATCGAGCGTGCTTAAATACGAAACACATTGGAAAAAACTGTGAGCTTCATGATGCTGTAGACTTACTTACCTGGAGTAATTCTTCATAATGGAGAATTGTAGCTTCTATGGCTGGATTTCTTGTGTTGCGTTGCACAGTACCTAATATCAATATTTTAAATATAATTCTGAATTTGTGTTTCAGGAATTACCAGAAATGGTTCTCCTAAAGTTTTTTCGACCTGAAAACACACCAGTACCTGCAAGACCAACACCAGAGCAGCTTTCTAATCTTATCAAGACAAGTCTTCATTATCCAGAGTCTTTCAATCATTCTTTTCATGAAAAAAGGTTAGTGCAACGTTTTCTTTAGAAACTTTTCAAATATTGTTAATTTGACATAAGTCCTGTGATGCTATGTGTGTTATGGTGCCTGAGATGCAGTATGGGTTATGATATGAAAGGTAGAAGTCTGATGTGCAAGGGTGCAATCTTACTCAATTCTTAAACTTGGTGCTGCAGAATTTTGAAGGTAAAATGAAAGTCTCATGTAGGGCAAAATACTGTAATACCACAGTTCATAGTTTTGATGTTAACTAGGAATGTTACCAAACTTACTGAAAGGAAAATAAATACTTTGCTGCTTTTGTGTTTATTTTTGGTGCTGGAGTAAACAGTGTGACTACTTTCAGAAGCTAGACAGAAAGTAAGAGGTACTTTTAAGTAAAAAGAACTGTTACAACTACAGCATCTGACTTGCCAAGATTAGCTGCACATGGTTCTGATTTATGTCAGGAGGGAAGGCGGTAACAGTTTAGATCACTGGGGCTTGTCTCCTGGAAGAATACCAGAATTAACCTGTCAAAAAGCAGACTGCTAGAGTGAATTAGTTTGAGCCTGTAAGAGCCATGAGTCTTTTGAAGTTAGCATATGAACAAAGCCCTGTGGGTTCATTTCCATATATGAAAGGATTTGTATTTGAAACAAAGATACCTATTTAGGTTAGAGGTGTTTTATTTGAGAACTCTACTGTTAGACTTTTTCTAAAATTTCAGTTGATACAAGTAAGTTGTCAAAAGAAGTGGATTTCTTTCTTTAAAAAACCCTAACTTTTAAGCACTTTGTAAGGTGGCATATTTTGACAGTTACAAAGATGCATCATTACAGTAACAAGTTCATATCTTATTCGCTACAGTTGCTAATTGTTCTTTTCTTGTTAGTCAGGCTTAAGATATTTAAACGTTATTAAGCAATGGCAAAGAATTCCAGTGATACAAATCACTTACTGTATACGTAGATCTGTTTCAACTGTGGTAGTTTTGTTACCTGCCTGTGAATATCTTTAGGTCTTTCTTGCTACAGCATTATTTATAAAAGCAATCATTCTAATTGTGAGCAAGCCAAATATCAACTAACTGTATTAGTTTTATTCAGGGTGAAGTCTTAAATTAACACCAAATGTGTATGTGCTGTCTGGTTTGGGCACTGCTCTGGCTAAAACTTTAGGCTAGATACCAGCAATTCCTCTACAGGAGGCAGTGCAGAAAAGAAATAGCTAGGCAAAATGTGCTGAACATCATATTGGATCATGTTATCCTATTCTGAAATGTCTCTTGTCATAATAGACAACTTGATGCTTTTGCTAGCCTTTCTCTGCTGGATGAGGGGTGGTGGGAACTTCATTTGGCTCAGCTGAGCCGATGCTGTTTGACTCAATCAATACCTTTTAATAAAAGTAACTAGTCAGTATGGATATATTGCTCTGTACACTGACTGTTGCATAATAGACAGCTACATGTTAATGTTACATTATGCGAAATTCATTTTAACTATTTAAGAATATAATTAAAACTATCCAGATAAGACTTTTTTGTTTCTTATGGAACTATTTCTTTTTGTAGCCTCTGTCTGGTTCCTGTCACTCTCCTGCTTTCCAATTGTTCCCAGGCCGTTGTAGATGTGATGATTGATTTGCGGCATAAAACAACAAGGTAATGTGTGAATGTTAATGAAACAGTTTTTTCTGAGAGGACTTTCTAGTTTGGGGAGTCTTGTAATGTTGTAACTGTATTGAATATCTAGAATAGGATTTTTTTCAACAGTGGCTGCTTTGAACAAATGGAAGGGGATATAAAGGCTTCATACAGTCAAATGGGACTCTTCAGTTAGTGCTCAATTTTACTTCTGACTATTGCTAAGACAGGACCTTGAATTGTGACTTTTGAATAGTTTAACTCTGCAGATCTTTCCTAGGAAAGCAGAAAAGCTTTTGAACAAGTGAAATACAAGCTTCAGCAACCTTATTTTATTAAACTTGTTGGGTTGGGTTTTCATTTTTAAATGTAATTTGTAGAAAACAGCTTTTGAAATTTAAGTACTTCCTCCTGCAGTCTGGCTTAGTATAAAATGTCATAGAACCATAGGTATTTTTAAGAACTCCTGTAGATTTATCACCTGATTCTTATTCCTGGCTGTTCACTTAGAACTGTAATATTATGTGCAAAAATACTAGCACTGAGGAATGTTTTGTGAATTGCTTCTAAGTTCTACTAAGGATTTCTGTAGGAGAGAATTGAGTACCATGATATACCATTGTTATTTCTTCCACTTCTGTTAAAACAAGACAATTTAACTCATGTAATTCAGGTGACAACTCCATGCTGCTACGTGGTATGCTTACCACAAAATAGGCTGTAGGATTCCTGACTGAAAATTCTAGGGGGATTGTAAGGACAGATTGTGAGGAATTGAGGTGGGTTTGATAATGGGAAATGCTTCTTGCCAACAGTCCATCAAGGCAAGTAGGAAATAAAAAAGCCCAGGGCCTAACACATTGAGAAATAGAGGTTAGAATGCTTAAGTATGTTTTATTTCTCAGTTAACATTAGAAATCTCTTCACTGAACTGGTGTTTTTTAGGAGATGGTCGTGTTTTGAAACAACATTGTAAGACATGTCTTTGAAAGGATAGTGTAGTCATGTGCCTTGAAATATCTTAAAAACAAATATGCCCCGCCAACTTACTAATGCAGTATCTCTAAAGCAGTGTCTATCTGTGTTGACTGTTTCTGTGTGACGTGCATGCTGATTTAACTCTAGCTTAAGGGAGAGGCCTAAGAATGCCTTACGCTAGGCTTCCTAAAACTGTGACAGTTTGGTTTTTGTTACTATGTCTATTGTTCGTGTTATCTGCTGGTTCTGTAGGAAGCTGGGAGTACATTGGAATTCATCAATGTACTTATATGTGTAATTAATGTTCTGTATATAGTATACAGTATATTAGGATCCAAAGAAATGCTTTAAATATTTGTACTGATTGTTCTGAGCCAAGGCGAGAGCTGCTATAAAGAGAGTTAAGTGTGAGCATGAGAGCAGTAGAAAGTATTTGGTAAGAAGTAAGGACCCAGAGTTAAATCAAGCTGATTGGTGGACATAGGGATCCGTAAAGGTACCCAAGGAACCCAAGGATAACTTAGGTACTTTATCTCTGTATATCCTTGTAGGGATGTGTGTGGATATAGTAGGAATGGGGACATATAGACATGACTTTTTTTAGCTGCATTTAGTATCTTAATAAAATGTTAAATGCAGTTCTGTCTATGCCTGTGATTACAACTGTTACCCTTTCAAAGTCTAGCTTTGTCACGCTGTAGAAAAACCTTAATCTCTTAGAGATAAGGGTATGGAGGATGTGTGAAACAAAGCTTGACTATAAGGGAAGTTATTGTAGGCAAGCAGTCAAAAAGACTTGGCAATTTCTAAGACAAATGGCAGTGGGCATTCTCACATCCAAAGACTGCCAGAGTAGGAGCTTTATTTCCCAATTTCTGACTTCTGAAAAGAAGTTTTCAGAAACAATCCTGTCTCTGTAAGGGGGTGGTGGTGGACACGCAGTGGTTTCTGAAATCTTGGGAAAACTTGAATTTGGAGGGAATCATGTAAACTGGCAATACATGCTTCAAATGCAAAGAAATAATGCTGTAACCTTCTTTTTCAGCCCAGAAGCACTAGAAATACATGGATCTTTTACATGGCTTGGGCAAACACAGTACAAGCTTCAACTTAAAAGCCAGGAAGTCTATAGCTTGCAGCTGAAGGCTTGCTTTGTTCATACAGGTGTCTATAATCTTGGAACTCCCAGAGTATTTGCCAAGCTAGTGGACCAAGTTACTTTGTTTGAAACGAGTCAGCAGAACTCCATGCCTGCACTGATTATTATCAATAATATCTGACCACTTCCTGAAAAAAAACACACTAAAAGACAAAATAAATGGGATTCTTTTCTTATATTGCTGGTTGACATTTTGCTGCAGTTTTTGGAAATAGCACCTCAAACATCTAACTTGTTACTAAAGATTATGTAGGAAAGAAAATAGCAAAATATTTGGACAACTTGTCAATTTGTTTCTCAATGCAATGCACGTTGGACTGAAAATAAGTTTATCCTTTTATAATGTATTTCTTCTCTGGTAATTAAGATATTCATAACACAAAATACTCTTAACTCCAGATCTGAACATATTTGTATGTCATATGCCCTGTCAAAAATGCAGCTTAACTGCTGTTACAACTTCCAGCATGGTGTGTTTAATATTTGTGGCTGTATTAGGATATGGTTCAGGAAGAAACCCTCATTGGCTTTTTCCTGTCTGAAGCCATTAGTCATCATAAATCCCAACCTTACTGTGAAGTTCAATAAGGTCTCTCAAACTCACTTCTGTTTCTCAGTTCTTTGGTTCCAGATTTTGTTTTAAGCTTTCATATTTATGGAAACTGGTGACCTTTCAAGGTTTACATACATGTCTCACCTAAGGTGTCTAAAAAAAAAAAATTATTTCTTCAACCAGTTTGAGTATTTTCCCATTCATCTCAACACAGAATGCACTATTTCACAACCATGAGATCATCATTTAAACTGTCACTTACTTTATTATGTATCTATAACAATTGATCTGTTTTAAAAAAAATCTACTCAAGATTTTCAAGAAATGTATTATATTTATAACAAATGTACTGTAAATAGAATAAAACATACACCATATTCACTGTATGAACGTGTGGCCTTTTCTCTTTCCTGTACAGCTGTAGCTATCTACAGGTGCTGGTACTGTGTATATATCCTTCACTGTCTTCATTTTGGTCTCTGCTCATGGGAAGTTTCTGTCATGTTGCCACATGTAGTTTTGGTGTATGCTGAAATATGTAGTGGCTGCTGTATTTGCCTTTTGAGTCCTTAGCCAGCATTCGCAGGTACAATGCAGAATTCAGCTGTCTGGGATATCTCAATTACTTGCTACGTGCTGGGGATTTTTAATTTGAGTAACAGCAGCTAAACGTAGGGAAGGCTGTGTGAAGCAACCAAGTGCAGCAAATCCAGGTAAGTTAGGAGTTATGGTTTATGATGGGTTAGCTGAGTACAAGAAAAATTGAGCACCTAAGGAAACCTGAGACTTCTGACAGTCTGCTCTATCTTGTGGCTGAAGGAAATTTCTTCATAGGACAATTCTGGCTTATGAAACAGTACATCTATCTTTTTAGGTAAGTTTTCCAATTTTACTCAAATTCAACACTACTGTGTGACTGTCTCCAGGACTTAAGGGCTTAACCGATTCACAGCACATGGTCTTTCATAGTCATACTCACTATGACTCTGGATCAGGTTGATAAATTAATAGAATACTTGAGTACTGGGCAGATTGGAAGGCTGATCTTTCTAAATAATTCTTGGCATTGTAACCTTATGCTATGTCATCGGCCCTCTTTTTGTCTTGGCACTCATTTAGGGAAAAAAGGATGCTATTCAGCTGTCCGGCTGTAGGCCACTGTTCTAAGTCACTGTTAGTGTATTTTTAAGACTTCCTCAAATAGTTGAGTGGCACAAGTCACACTATTCTTACAGAGGGTGTTTCCACAAGAGTTCTGTGAGATACAGGTCAGAAAATTAAGTGTTTTTCAGTCAATCAGAAGAAACTGGTAAGAAATGGTATCTCCTGTTAATTTGAAGTTCTGCTACTGTAAAGAATGGGCTTGCTGCAGGCTTGACTAACTGCAGAAACTAGCAGGCTATGCTATCTTGATGGTGGGTGTATGCCTTGTCAGTGATCCTAACTTTCATATTAAGTAAACCAATGCCTGCCATGTTCATTATTGCTAACGTAGGTAAAAACCTGTGATAATGCACATTACGTAGCTTGGCTTGAAGGAAATGCTGTGTCTAGATGAACCCTTCTTCATGTTTCTGAGAATGTTTATAGGATTATGGTGAGCTAATGATGTGGCTGAAGGCTAAAAGAATCATAGAATCATAGAATAGTTATGGTTGGAAAGGACCTTAAGATCATCTAGTTCCAACCCCCCTGCCATGAGCAGGG
>NW_009935019.1:0-3750 GCF_000696875.1 Nestor notabilis
CCAGATGGGTTTGCCTCTGCGTTGCCAGTTGTTCTGCTTGTTCCCAGGCTGAAAGTCAAAAACACAGCACTGCACCAGCTACTAAGCAGCAGAAAAAAATGACTGCTGTGGCTGAACCCAGGACAGATACAGTGGTATTTGATGGAAGAAAAAAAGGAAAAAGTTGTTTCTGAAAGTAAAAAAAAAAAAAAAGAAGAAATGGCTTCAAATTCCGTAGAACATGGATCTGGGCCTTAAAGAATCTGAACATAGATTTCATCAGTGGTTTTTATTCAGGCCTATCCCATCAAACAATGAGATTCAGGCTTCAGATGAGGAGGATCCATTTCAGAAACATCCTTCAAACAACATGCTTGTGAGAAATTTCACAGGCATTAAAACCTCTTCCTTGTACCACAGGACATACTTTTTGAGTGATTATGGGCCTTACGAATATCTGAATTAACGCTTTACTGGAAGTTAGTAGTTTGAAGCCATGTATTTTAACAAGATTCAGAATCCTACCACTGTTAAGAAATGCCAGATAATGCAATAGAGGAATCAATGCAAATGCTGCCCAGGTCAAAGGGGAGCCTTGCTTTTTGCTTAAATGTAATTAGATCCCCATCAGCTTTTAGTCATAATATCATAGGTATTATTCCAGAAATATCTGGTATAGCCAAAGGCTGTTAGTGCTCTCTAGATTTCCAGTATTGGCAACTGGTTAGAGATATGTTTTACACCCAGAGGCTCATTTACATTTGCAGGCAAACAGGTAAGCCTGCAGTGACGACAATGTTTTCTAGCTTTATATTCAGGTGAAACAATTACAAAATGCTAACTTCCTAGCAATTCCTACAGGTAATCGTGTAGGATCAGTTAAAGAAAATGTTTATGAAAGTGTTTATGTAATTTCTGCCTGATACTTAAAACCCAAAACATACCACCCAAGAAGAATATACTTTTTACAGTTTCAATGTAATTTTATACTACCTTTATTGTTTCATCTGTTGTACAAGTGATGCTACTGTATTTTGGTTTTATAAAGCTTTCTTCTTCAAATTATCATAGAACCATAGAATAGTTAGGGTTGGAAAGGACCTTAAGATGACCTAGTTCCAACCCCCCCGCCATGAGCAGGGACACCACACACTAAACTATGTCGCCCAAGGCTCTGTCCAACTTGGCCTTGAACACCACCAGGGTTGGAGCATTCACAACTTCCTTGGGCAACCTATTCCAGTGCCTCACCACCCTCACTGTGAAGAACTTCTTCCTTATATCTAATCTTCCCCTGTTTAAGTTTAAACCCATTACCCCTTGTCCTACCACTAGAGTCCCTAACGAAGAGTCCCTCTGCAGCATCCTTAAATTGATTACAATCAGATTATCAGAACTCTGAAAATCAAACTGGTTTGAGATAGGAGGACTAAAGAATATCTCTATTTCTTATTTGGTTCTAAGTAACAGATCTCTGTCCCGTCATGTTATGATATTAGTAAAGATATTTTATAGTATAAGTAGTTATACGATGATAAGATAGACAACTATTAGAGAGCAAGGTAGAACTCTATGTCCTTCTGGATTGCTGTTTAAGAAATCAAGACCAAAGTCATTGCTGTTATTGCCACAGTACCTCTATTTAGATTTAACACACACTGCAAAATTTGAAATGTTGATTGAACACATTTATTTGGAATACATTGCTTAGTGGTCACATACCTCCATGTCAGATTGTTTTCTGTTCAGACTGGGATATATGGCTATTAAGAGGAACAAATCTTTCCGCAGAACAGTCTGCCTTATGTGGCTTATACCCTTTAGGTTTTGTTAAAAAGAACAGCTCTACAAAGTGAAATATTTTGAATATTTCATGATTGAAAATCTTTTCATTAAGAATTTTTTTACGTTAAATCTTTCAGCATATGTAGTTGAAAACTGGTGAATGAAACTAGGTAAAAACATGATGGAAAGGGATTTCTCTTATTTTTCTATGTATTTTCATATTAATATTTGTCTGAAGAGAAAATAAGAATTGTACTTTAATAGAATTAAAGCTCATATTTCCTTATCGTGAGTACAATGAAGATGTTTTTCATGTGATAAGGTTTCTTTGGCAATATTTGCAATTTATGAGTTGGTATGTGGCGAAGCAGCTTACACAGGGAATGCTATTAAAAAAAGCTAATGAAAGGATAGATTGTATTTCAGGTTTTTCCTAAAGAAGTTCTTTAACAAAGACAAAAATAGAAAACAGCAAACCCTAAACAGACCCAAAGCCAAGCTTTTAAGCGACTTGTGTGGGATGAGGAGAGTGTTAGAACCTATCACTGCCATGAGGACCATATTGGGTACTCTATTCACTGGGGTGCTCTTTGAAAATAATAAAAGCCCTATCCTTTGCCTGATCCAAAGTGTCCAGTTGTCTCCCAGGCCCTTTTGATCAGGAAAAAGTCAATGTTTCAAGCTGTGCTCTTTATTTGTGTGGATAATTCCCAGCCTGACTGCACACGTGGTTGGCCCTTACAGCCGTAGTGGCATTTAGCTGGGGAGATTTGAGAACAGAGTATCTTTTTGAAGCAGCCAGCATTTATCAAAGTAAAAGTTTTTGTTTTATTTAAAACACAGCTTTTACTTCTGAAACCAAGCTGTGGTAAAGTGTTGCTCTGGTGGCTCATGAACTGTGCCCTGCTGCTTTCATTCTGACCACATGCTCTTATGAGGCTCTGTAGGATTAGCTTTAATGACACCACTTTGTTGAAATAAGAGTAACAGTAATATAATGAATTGTACTGGGGTGTGGGAGTAATACCTTCATGTAGTCTACCTGTGGTTGTGTTGGCATGTGCAAAACCAAAGTTAAATTAGAGACCTTTGTTGAGAGGTGTGCAGGTGTTATCTGTAACGCATGGGGCTGGGAGCCACACATTTAGGGGTTAAGTCCAACATCTGTGGCATCTAATCAATTTCTAGCTCAGTTTAATAATTTTCTAATTCAGTTTTCTCATCAATAAATTGCATATTATAATAATTTCTTACCTCATAAGTATTCTAAGAAGGGTCTCTCATTAGCATGTGTCTGTAGCTTGCTTTGATATCTCCAGATGAAAGGTGCCGCAGAGAAAGTGACATTATAGCAAAGTTGTGAAGAGTGCTGGGCCAGCATGGTGGGAGGGGAACTCTTTGTATGTGGGAAATAAATTCAGTGAAGGGAATAGCCCTGACTTTTTGCTAGTTGACTGTGACATTCACAATGTGTCCAACATCAATGTGTAACATCACATAATCCAGCATTTTGACTTGAAAGGTGGCATGAAACATACTGCCTAGTCAGATGTTGACTAATGTTCTGACTATTTTTTCCACCTGAAACTGCTGCCAAATTCCTTATAAATCTACAAATATTTCCAGTCCTCTCAAAACCTGAATTCTTATTTCTGTGTATTTATAATTCAGAATTTTACTCAGCCGAAAATCAGAAGAAAAGCATGTGCCAAGGGTGTAATCAGGCACTGCAAAAGCACGGTGGAGGTCAGGAAAAGACATGCACAATATGAGCCTCAAACAGTTTTCACAGTGTGTTGTAGAGGCAAGCTAAAGCATCTGTAACATTCAGTGCATACAGTAGGAGAATAAATCAAGGAAACTGGTTTAATAAAGGTGACAAGTGTATTGCTTGGAGGTAGAAGACCAAATACAGGAAAGAACAGCAATGGAATATATTTAGGGGTTGCTAACTTAAGAGGTTAAAGCTTGTATATTTGTAGGGAA
>NW_009935019.1:3781-7584 GCF_000696875.1 Nestor notabilis
AAATATAGACTTGACATAAGGACTCTGTAAACTGAATTACTAAGGCAATATGAGAAAAGTCTGTTCCTTATGTCAATGTTAGTATTGCTTACATATTCTGCGAATCTGACAGTAAGGACATCTATTCCACAGACTATGTGAATGAAGTGCTATCAACTGTCTATATAATAGATAGCCCTGAAATCTGCTTGAAACTTTGTGAAAAAAGGAAATCGCAGTGTGAGTAGAACCTAAACAGAAGAACAACAGATTGTTGTGCATCCCCTGTGCCTTTAAACACCAGGACATTGCAAAAATGGAGCTATCTATAAATGTATTGTCAATAGCACATACTTGTCTGTATTTGCATTTTAATAAAATGGAAATCAGACTAAGAACTCTGGTATGTCAGCATGAGAAAACACACAAGAAAACACAGCTGAGTGGGTCAGTTCACAGCAGAAACTGGGGGGAGGTGATGAGGAAAAAAGAAGTCACTGGTGTGGAGACAGCGGTGCTTAGGCTTTACTGATACTATCATACCAGTAATGCTAATAACGTGGGAAACACTGTGGTCTGCATGGATTTAAGGACATCATTTAGCAGCACAGCAGTACACCTAGGGTACTAGAAGTAGAATCTACATTAGCTTAGATAAAGAGAGCATAAAGTCACAAGTCTCACCAAGTAAGATGGAGGATGGCACTTCCATGTAGCAGTGGTGGAGGTGTCTGGTTTGAATTTCATTTGCAGAAGAGTGATCTGAAAATAAAGTGTGTAAAGCACTAGATGTCCTGGCAGCAGTCAGTTACTCTGAGACCATTCTTGGACTCTAGAGCAGCCTCATAAAAGCTAACATAATAACTAAAAAATACAGGGGCTGTGAGTTCATAAGGACTCAGTGAACCCAGGGAGTTACATCTGAAGAAGTAAGTGTCAGGCCTAATGTGAAGAAATGTCTCTATTATGTGCCAGTGCCACAAAAGGAACTGAAATCCTTGCTTGGAGTGATACAGATTGTGACTGCAACTTAAAGCTAGTTCATACAAATAGAAACCAGTGAGCCTTTTCAAGCACTGGAGATGTGGATAAGCAATTGCGTAGCAAGCTAGGGAAGATAATGCTTGAAGAAAGAAGTAAAAAGCTCATATACAGGATTGAAAACAAGGAAATAGTGCATAGAGTGTGTTGTTCCTGAGCAACAGTTGGAACAATATTCACACTGGAAGATGCCTCAATGGTTTATTGATCAAAAGCACTGACAACAACACAGGCAGAAGTGCATTCTGAGAGAGGAATTATTTACCATTTGTTGCTGCGCATCAGAAGTTACATCAATAGGTAGATGTGGCAACATGGTGACAGCTGAAACAGAACCCAGATCCCTAGGGAGCATGCTTTGACAAACTACTGGCTTGTGCTTTCTCCTGTCTTTGGCACATAAGCTTAAAGTAACAAACATGAGACTTGAAGGTTAAAATAAATGTTTAAGAGAAATTTCTGTAGCTGATCTGCCCTTTTTCATTGTCACAGGACTTGATGCAAAAGCAGAGGAAAGCTGAGAAGTACAGAGTACAGAAAAGATGATTTTACTAGTGCCTGAAAATTATCTGGCAGATGGACTGAGAAAAAGAGGGCAATGATATTGTGGCCTTTTAGAAAAAGCAGGAAAACCAGTCCATGTTGCTACAGAACTTCAGCAAATTCCCTGTCAGACTTTCAACATGAAAATACTGAATCCCAAACAATTTCTAAAAAGCTTTTAAAGATGTTGATTTGACTGCAGAGCGGGAACTAAAAATAAAATTAAGGAAAAAGACAAATGTCTGCATGTATTTTGAAAGTGATTCAGGAAGGAAACTTAAGTGTGGTATGACACAAAATTTGGGTGCAACAAAAATAAATGGCTGTCAAGTGTTTGAGTTAACAAACTCCAGAGACTGAACTGTAAGAAGTTTGTGGTACTTTACAGTTGCAGATAGCAAGGTTTAGAAGAACACGGTCATAGATACGTCTTAGTGCAGAGGAGAAGACTGTAGGCTGAGAGCTGATTTTTCCAGGTTTTCTTCAGTATCATCCAGTTAGGGACACATTAAGGAGAAATCTTGCTTTGATAGTAGATATTTATTTTGGATTGAGCCTCAACATCAAGATTCAGAGGATTTTTAATGATTTGCAACGTGCATGCTAGGCTTTGTTCCCCAGGGCATCGGCAGTAGATGGCAGATGCTGACCATCTGGTCCATAGCCAACTCAGCAGCTTCCTGCCACTCCTGCCTTCCTCCCTGAAGATGCCAGCAAGAAGTAGGCTGCATGCTGAGGGAAGTCATAGAATACCAGGTCAGAAGGGACCTCAAGGATCATCTGGTCCAACCCTTCTTCTCAAAGCATGACCTAGACTAGATGTCCCATCACCCTATCCAGGTGAATCTTAAAAGTATCCAATGTTGGGGAATCCACCATTGGAGATTATTCCAATGGCTGATTGTTTTAATTGCAAAAAATTTTAGTCTTGTCTCCAGTTGGAATCTCCCCAGGAACAATTTGTGCCCACCACCCCTCGTCTTTTCCATGTGACTCCTTGTAAAAAGGGGTTCTCAGTCTTTTTTCTAGTCACCCTTTAAATACCAGAACATGATAATAAGGTTTCCCCTGAGCCTTCTTTTTTCTCTGGGCTCTCTGGGCTCTCTGAGCCTTTCCTCACATAGCTTCCCAGCCCTTTGATCATCTTTGTGGCCCTTCTCTGAACCCTTTCCAGCCTACCCACATCTTTTTTGTGTAGTGGGGGCCAAAGCTGAACACAGTATTCCAGGTGTGGCCTGAAAAGTGTCAAGTACAGTGAAGACAGTGGAAGAGACATAGTGGTGCAAGCCTGCTCCTGGCTGTGATCTTGGGCTACTCTCTCCCTTTCTTCCTGCCTCTTCCCCGCCAATTACAAAGTGTAGCTGTGGCGGATGTAAATCCGTCTGCAGAAAAGGAAAGGTCATGGAAAACTTTGGAATTAATGTGAATATGCACACGTGCTGTGTGGCCTGCCACATGATTGTGTGCCTTGCCTTGATACTTGAGACTCAGTATCATTGGACTAGTCAGAGATAAGCAGTTACCAAGGGAAATGGATATACTGGAGACCTTTATCTAGGTCTATTAAGCTGCCAAATGCAGCAGTGTAACTAGAGGCTTTGCCTGGCCAGATGTTAGGAGCAGAAGGCTGCCTGTAACAAGAGATCTGAGGAGATTGGGGTTAACTAAATAGGGATTTTATTGACAAACCTTTCAAAATGCTTCATGCCTTCAGCAATTAAACATAGCACACACCCTGAGAAGAACAGGTCTCCTGTCTCTCACAATTGCCTGATTCTGCTTGAATACAGTCCTGGGGAGAAGAGAGAGAGAAATTATGTCCTATGTTGTTTTATAGTGTTGACATAATTCTCTACCCTGCAAGACCAAGAATGAATCTTCAATCTGCCTCCTGCTAGTTCAGTCACGGCATCCTCTCAAATATCCTATTTTGAATATTGTTGCATCCCTAGAAGAATATACATTTCTCTCATGGATTTCTGTGCATGTAACTGTACAAAGGGAAAAAATATCTTTGCAAAAAGGTATGTAGACATATACAGATAGATTTATTTTACAGATAGCTATGGTTGACTTTCCCTGGTGCTCTTGAGTTTTGCTTATTTTGTCCACTTACAGTGAATGTAAGCTATAGCTTTGAACTGTTTGCAAATCAGAATTTCCAGCCTTTGTTAAAAATGCTGAGATTTTGATATTTGGGTTAGTCCCAGCTGGAAAATCCTAATTTTGTTCTATATATA
>NW_009935020.1:0-387 GCF_000696875.1 Nestor notabilis
ACCTTTACATTAAGAAAAATATTAATACAATCATGGCATCCATTTCATGTCATTTTTAAAAAATGCTGAATCTAATTTATTTTAATTTTATAGTGTTTTTTGTTTGTATTGTAGTCATCCATATAAAATTTAATCAACAGAACAGCTCAGGACAGAACAACAACAATAATATTCTCAGAACAGTGGACATGTAAGGTGTAACTAAATCCTTTTAGAACTTCTTTCTTTTTTGGAGAAATTAGAATTACTAATTAATTAGTATTTTAAAGGTTATTCTGAATCTCTAAACATTTGCTTCTTGGTTAAGAAATCATTAGAAATCCTATGAAATACGATACTTATGAAACCTGAAAAACCTCTTTTGCAATTAATATTATATTTTAATAG
>NW_009935020.1:403-6530 GCF_000696875.1 Nestor notabilis
ACCTACCTTCGTTGTTTGAAAATATTATATTTAATTGGATAGAGAACAAAATATAAAGTATTGACTATTCAGTCATGTAGGGCATTCATCTTTAATCATGATGCAACTATTAGAGAGACACATACTGGCTAAGCAAAAGTGATTATTCTGAAGAAAAGGCAAGATTTTAAAAGTTTAGAAGATAACCAGTAAGTCTCCCTGATTGATGAAATTTTACTCTTCTAATAGTTTGCACAGAGCTAGTAACAATCAGTATGGAAATATAGAGAGAGACGTATATTTTATTCTCATATTAACTAAAGCTTGGTTCTTCCAGATTTTTGGGTTTTTTCTCTGTCTTTCTAGTAACTCTTCTTTGATGAATATAGGTAAATGAATACTCTACAGACAAAGGGTGGTAACACGAATGCCTTTGGTATCAGGAGAAACAGCCCTGATGCCCAAAAGCTTATACTATTTGAAAGAAATCTGTTCTGTTTAGCTGGGATTCATTTCACAGCTACAGGCTGGGCAGAGAAGAGATTCAGAGCAGCCCTACGGAGAAGGACTTGGGGGTGGTGATTGATGAGAAGTTTAACATGAGCCAGCAGTGTGCTTTTGCAGCCCAGAAAGCCAACCATATCCTGGCTTGTATCAAAAGAAGCATGACCAGCAAGTCGAAGGACATGATCCTGCCCCTCTACTCTGCTCTCATGAGACCTCACTCGCAGTATTGTGTCCAGTTCTGATGTCCTCAACATAAAAAGGACATGGAGCTGTTGGAGCAAGTCCAGAGGAGGGCCACGAGGATGATAAGAGGACTGGAGCACCTCCCATATGAAGACAGGCTGAGAAACTGGGGGCTGTTCAGCCTGGAGAAGAGAAGGCTGTGTGGAGACCTCATAGCAGCCTTCCAATATGTGAAGGGGGCCTACAAGGATGCTGGGGAGGGACTCTTCATTAGGGACTGTAGTGGTAGGGGAAGGGGGAATGGATTTTAAATGATTAGGTACAAGGAAGAAGTTCTTTCCAGTGAGGGTGGTGAGGCACTGAAATGGGTTGCCCAAGGAAGCTGTGAATGCTGCATCCCTGGCAGTGTTCAAGGCCAGGTTGGACAGAGCCTTGGGTGACATGGTTTAGTGTGTGGTGTCCCTGCTCATGGCAGGGGGGGTGGAACTAGATGACCTTAAGGTCCTTTCCAACTCTAACCATTCTATGATTCTATGATTTCCAAAGTTCTATTGATTTTCCTCCCATAGCAAAGAGGATATATTGGTTCTAGTGGGGAGAAAAAAAAAACCCACCTCACAACAAAACAAAAACAAACCAAACAACCAAGCAAACAAAAATCTCATGTTGACCTTTTTTATTACACTACATATTTATATGCATTTATATATGTATTTTCATTGTACCTTGTCACTCTGAATTTGACATGACTGTCCATTTTATTGCTATTGTCTTGTGGCAATAAGAGAATTTCATAATTGGGAGGATTGTTGTCAGCAGGTCAACAGAGGTGATCCTTACCCTCTACTCAGCACTGATAAGGTTACACCACAAGTGCTGCATTCAGTTCAGGGTTCACTAAAACAACAGAGACATACTGGAGATAACACAGTACCATTACTATAATGAAGGGCCTGGAGCATCTTTTCAACGAGGAAAGGCTAAGAGAGCTGGGACTGTTCAGCCTGGAGAAGGAAAGGCTCAGGAGGATCTGAACTTCTCAATAAAAATGTATTTATTTTTAGCTATGGTAAGATAATACTAAGTGAGGTACGTAGGTTTTGGAACTTTGAGCGCTTCCAATCCACAACTTCTTTAGGCAACATGTTCCAGTGACTCCCTTCCTTCAGCGTAAAAAATTTTTTTTATGCCCAATCCAAGTCTACCCTCTTTCACCTTAAAGCCATACCTCTTGTCCTATCACTACAGGCCCTGGTAAAAAGTCTTTCTCTGCCTTTCTTACAAGCCCTCTTCAGGTATTAAAAAGCCACAAGAATGTCTCCCTGGAGACTTCTTTTTCAGGCTGAGCAAGTACAACTCTCTCAGCCTTACCTCATAGGAGAGCTTGTGGGATCTTTCTTAGAGGAAAATGGGCACACTTATATAGAAATGGAGTAGGCCCTGTGCAAGACTCAGCAAGAGCCGTGTGCTTGGCTGAGGTCACATAGACCCAACTCCAGAATGCATCCAAGGTCTCTGGAATGCATCCAAGGACACCTGGGGAAGGCAAGTAATAGAGCAGCAACAAACACAGGAACGGACAGTTGCGATAACCAGAAAACACGGTATTGCCAGCCAACCAATTATGTATTAGCTTAGTGCGTGTGGACAGCATGTGAAAAGCAATTATAACCAATTAGCTACACTTAAGGCACATGATGATAAGGCTTGACGATATATATTGTAGCGAGTGATCCAAGGTCTTCAGTTATAACTCTTACAGAGTTGTTTGAAGTCCGTTATTATTCACCTCGTCAAGTGGTGACCCCAGCGTGATAAGAACAGTCAGCATTTAATCATATTGGTTGGTGTGCTGTCCATTTATCTCCCGCAAGAGGTATTTTATTCCTCTGATCATTTTTGTGGCCCTTCTCTGGACCCATTCCAACAGGCCCATATCTTTCTTGTGCTAGAGACCCCAAAGCTGGATGTAGCACTTCAGGTGGTGTCTCATGAGAGCAGACTAGAGGGGGAGAATCACCTCCACCTGCTGGCCATGCTTCTTTTGATGCAGCCTCAGATAGGATTGGCTTTCTGGGCTGCAAGTATGGTTTGCTGGCTCATGTTCAATTTTTCATCCACCAGTATCCTCAAGTCCTTCTCCCCAGGGCTGCTCTCAAACAATTCATCTCTCATCAATCCTGTATCGATACTGAGGATTGCCCCATCCCAAGTGCAGGACCTCTCACATCACGAGGTTCACATAAGATCCTCAAGCAATTCAAGGTATCTCTGGATGGCATCCTTTTCTTCTAGCAAATCATCTGCAGCACAGCTTGGTGTCAGGCACAAAGTTGCTGAGGGTGCATTCGGTCCCACTGTCTATGTAATTGATAAAGATATTAAATAATATTGGTCCCAGTATGGACCCCTAGGGGATACTACTCCTTACTAGTTTCCACTTGGACATGGAACCATTGCCTGTAACTCTAAAGATCCAATTCCTTAACAGTACATCCATCAAACCCATATCTCTGCAATTTAGCAGCAAAAATTCTTCAAAATGTAAATCAAGAAAGTAACTTTTCTTGTGTAGAGATTCCTATAAAACTGATCCCACATAGAGGTTATAGGAAACCAGAGATATTTTCCTAAAAAACTGATCTCACAACAGATTACTCTATACAAAGGAGACACAATATAGTCTCATTTTACTTGGAATAGAATATTTAAAGCAATAATAGGATTTTCCAGTTCATAATGGTTGGGGAACAGTTGCAACGTCATGGTGGTGCCATTAGAAGATTTCTGCTGAACATGGTTATTTTGGTGATGTTTAAATATATATACTTTTTTAGCTGCTCATCATACATAATTGTGTTCAGTGTCAAATAATGTACTTTTAGGTTTTTTTCATTACTTCCCGGTTTATGTATTTTAGATAGTATAATGATTTATTCTGCTTATCCTTCTTATAGAATATGAGGGAATTGGAAGGTTTCTGTCAAGCTCCACTGGAGTTTTGTATTCTGAAAATTGTCAGAAGAGCATATTTTAATTTCAAAAATCATTTTGGTTGAAATAGCGTATCACTTCAGTTGAAAACTTCATGAGCAGCCTAACTGAGCACAGTTGAATGCTTTTGCATCTAATGTGTTGGTTTCCTCTACTCACAGATATTGCCAGTTATTTTCTCTTCAATTCAGTGACTGACCAGTTTTTTATGTTTGTTTAGATTGTCCTTTCTTCCTTTGCAATATAGGAATTTTCCATAGCCATCACAGTGCTAATCTAGATAACAGCTTTAAACTGCAACATGTCATGAAAGGCAATACAATATCAATTGATTCCATAATTTAGAACATTTGTAACAGTAATCTGAAGACTTTTATTACCATAATCCATCAGGAGAATTGAATTCTAAATAAAGACTTAATCTTATCCTCTGTACTGAAGGTCAGTTAACTCAAATCCAATCTGATCCACAATTTGGTATCTACGTAGGTTACTTCTGCTTTTTTCAGTTTCAAGAACTGTTTTAAGTTGGTTAAAATACCCAGCGACATATGTATTAGTTCTACATTGCAGCTTTCTTCCTAAGTATATCTGAACATGATCAACCCTTCAGAAGGAGTGGCAGGTTACATATCCACCAAGTAGGTTACCAAGTAGGTTTTAGGAAAAATGAAAGCAATTGTTTAGGCACCTGGTAGTTTAAATTAAGATAAATTATTTAGCAGCGAAAGTCCTTCACGGTGTGAGCTGGACTTAAAATTTTGGTCCTCATAGGTCCAATGCTTTGTCAGCTTACTGCCGTATTAGGGTTTCCCCCAAACAACTAGATATGAAGATTTAATTCTTAATCACACTTTCTAAATTATCATAGGTCAAAATGGTCCACAGGCACAAAACCAAATATATCAACACTTAGTGCCTAGAATCACAGAATCTTAAAATCAACGAGGTTGAAAAATACCTTTAAGATCAGCAATTCCAACCTTTACCCCAGGACCATATCATGCAGTTGTACTGTCTTCTCCCACCCATTATGCAGTTATGTTCAGACAAAAACTCCACCTTATCTACATTATTGAACATTCAGCTTCCTCTTATTTTCAGTTTCAGAAATGGAAATTGTATTCATTTCCTTACAATAACTAATGATGGGGAAAAAAAATATTGTACATAGAAGTGTAATCTTGATACTGGAGCTAAAGAGCTGTCTAAGTTAATGACTACAGTTCTGATGATGGGTTTCAGAAATAGCAAAAAAGAGAATAGAAAAATAAAAGTTGCATATACATGTTTTATGATTTGTTATACTCACTGAGATATTTTGAATGAGAACAAGAATGATTCTGGATGTTGAACCCTTCAGTACAGTTAACGTTCAATATTTGTAACTTCTTAAGTGGCAAATTACCTTATCCAAAGCTAGGCTGACCTTGTAGTATATGTTCTATTCATGCATTTACTGAATACAGATTTCTAGTTGTATCACTTTCCTCGCTTTCAGAATAATACTTAAATTAAACGATCCAACTTTAACAGGAAAAGCTGAATGCATGACTTCAACTGCAGAGTAACTGTTATAAGAATGCACAGCTTTAGAAAAATTATGGATTTAGTTCAGACATCGATGCAGCATTTTTTTCAGCTATTTTGATTGGCATAATGAATTTCTTCATTGTCTTTGTCTTTGAATTTACAAGACTGAACAATTAAAATAACAGATGAAACTTTGCTGAAACACTTAAAATTTGCTTGGCTTCATGTGAAAAATTAGAAACCCACAAGGGCTTTTTTCTGAGGGTCAAAAAACCACAAAAGTTTGATTCTGAGCCTTAGAAGAGGTACTCTCTTTTAAGTGATCCGTGAAATCTATTTACTAGTTTATGTATTTGTCTAAACTGGCATAAATTCTTAGAAACAGTCAACTTCAACATAAACATTTGAACAACATTGTCCAGCACTGCATACTGCAGTGCAAAAATCTCTGTCTCAGTTGCTGGATTTCATTCTTAGAGTCATGAGCTTCATTATATCAGCATTTGCCATTTCGCTTTGTCTGTATCTATATTATCTTGCGTTAAGTACCACTGATTTCCCAATTTGTAATATATTCTGTAGTATTATGTTTACTAAAATGCTTATTTCTATTCCATGAATAATGACTGTGCTGCTATGAATTAAACAGATCATTTATTTTTCTTACTGGTGGAAAATATATACTCTATTGATTCCAGATAGGAGGAGGGATCCTTCATCTTATACCCCTTTGAATAATCTTAGTTTAATCCATTTTTTCCTCCTACGCCTACAGGCGTAAATGAACAGATAAGAATAAAGCCACATTAATACAGAACACCAAAAGATAAATTCTCATCCGTTTTTGCTGCAAAATATAGAATCATAAGGTTTTAAACCATCCTTTGGTATTTTTCATTGTTGTCGTGGCTTAAGCCCAGCCAGCAACTTG
>NW_009935021.1:0-10995 GCF_000696875.1 Nestor notabilis
TCCAGCTGCCGGGAGGGCCGCAAGGCACAGGCGGCCCTGCTCTGACAGGGTTAATTCAATTACCGCCGGTAAACCCCCTGATTAAACACCAGTCCCCTCCCCTCCGCTCCTGCGTATGCACCGGGAAAACTCAGGTTTGCCAAAGGAGAGCCCAGCAGAGTGGCATGCGAAGAGAGGGACTGCTGATGCTGGGTTAATCAGCGCCACCGCTGACAGCATAATGCCAAACCGAACTGTGAAAAGCACAGAGTTATGAATTCTGAAGCTCCAATGAATCAGGGCTGCTGCTTGCTTCCCAGGATGTTGAGCTATTTGGGAATAGCAAGGCCATGCTTTCAAACTCTTCCCACTGGAAAATTTAAGGAAAGTACGTCGTTACTTAAGGAATTTTTTTTTTAAAGTCCAGTAAAGCAAGAGACACCTTGCAAGATTTGGGGAATTTCCTGCCCTTTGCAGGGAAAGCAGTGAGAGTTGAAGGCTGCTGCACATCTCATGCTATAGCCTTCAGCAATCCACCACCCTCCAAAACCAGCTCTCGCTTTGCTGCACATCTCCAAAAATGTCATTTTCCCACTAGTTTGCTGCCCTCTTTCTAAGAATTTTAGCAGTGGCTTTGTATGTTTCTAATTAAAAAAAAAAAAAAAGGCAAAACAAAACAAAGTTTAGCTGAATTGCATCCAATTTGATTAGAAAGCAGAGGTGCAGTGTGCCATGATAGCAGGGAGCAAAGCTGAAACTTCCAATGTGCACTCCCTTGTCTCACCAACCTCTAAAAGACGTCCCATAGATTTAACTTGTACGACATATTAGTCAAACAGCCTTGTACCAAAGGAATCCAGAAGAAATAGTTATCATAAGCCTGTTGAGAAATCTTTTTTTAGGGTCATTTCAGCAGAACTGATTGCTCACTACATAGTCACTAAATTTTCTAAGAGTGCTTACACCAGCAGGCTGCAGTTCAGCAGACAAAGTAATTGTGGAGCAGCTATGTGACATTTAAGAAGATACAGGATAGTCCTGTATATTCTCCATTCTGTTTTCTCCAAGTGTTTCCCACGTGCTTTTTTTTTTTTTACACCCCAAAATTTTTACTTGCAACTAAAAAATTATAGAAAATAAAGTTTCAAGATGTTTAAATGGTAGAGAAAATTCAAAAGGGGATGAAGAAAAAGTGTGCCTTTTTTCTTAGCATGTAAATACAATCTGAAACACATTATTATAACCTTATTCTCAACACATCACCGCCTACTCCAGCACTACCCCATCTGTTAAATTCCTCTCACCACTAATATTACTAGCCACAGATTAAATAGCCAAAGTGAAAGAACTGGTTTGGGCAGGTAGTGGTGCATAGCAACAACTACCAAACATACAAACTCTCCATTTCAAGTCATGTAGAGTCAAACACAGGATTAAAAAAAAAAAAAAAAAAAAAAAGAGTGAAACTTTAGGTCTTTTAGGGCAAAACATCCTACTGAATTTAGTGAGGATTTTCTCTGATTAAAGTGTTGAATCAAGAAGCATATGCTTAAATCCCTTGGACATCTAGAGTGTCTAAATGCTTTGATGAATCAGGAGTAAGGAAATGAGTAAGGACTTCAGGACTGGCTCAGGAGAATCTGAACAGGAAGCTCTAAACTATGGAATTAATTTCTTTAATGTTGTTCCATCTACCTATCATAGTTTTATAATTCAACATTTCCAGTTTTATGCAATTTATAATAATAAAAGTGAAACTGTGACTTTCAGCTTACACACTGACCTCATTATCCTCTGATACATTTACAACAGCCTGAAGTAGAAAGTCTGACACAGTACTTTTTTAGATGCAGACATTTAACTTGGTTTTTTTTTTTACAAAATAAGGATTTTATAGTCTCACAGAAGATATTTGGCAGGTAGAAAATACATTTTTCTGCTGCAGAATGAAGTCTTGTAAGTATATATCATTAAGTAATAGTAGTCCCTCACTTTTGACCAGAGTAATTTTCAGCAGTTTGTATTCCACGTATTTACTTATATGTGATTTTGAAGAGTTTTACAGTCCTGAATAAACCATGGGCCTTAAGTGCAAAGCAAACAAACCAGCCTTTCCATGGCAAACAAAAATCAAATTACAGAGGACCAGCCCGGTTGCACCATTGCAAAGTGCATCAGTCTTTAAGGCAAAGGTCAGCTGGTGACGGAGCAGCAGCCTGTTCCAGTTGGGGAGGTAGTGAAGAACCTGAACAGCAGCTCCTCCCTGCCTCCTGCAGAAGTCTTCAGCATCGCTGAGGGATGGTCAAGCCACATGAGTTAGCTGAGCGGAGAAGGAAAAGGATAATTATTGGTATACATCTGTGGAATAAATTAGTCTTTCCAGTGTTATAATACTGTAGGAAAAACCTGATGGGGAGTAAACTAAAATCCAGATCCTTATCTGTAGTAAGGAAACCCCCAGAATAGGAAGCACTGTACACTATGGTGAAGCTCAGATCCCACAAAAGATTCATGGGGTATCTATGTCCAATTCTAGGCACTTGCATTGATAAGAGACTCCAGGTTCAACTCTGTGGGAGAGACAGAAGGTAATTAAAGATATCTCTAAATTAGCAAATAGGAAATACCGTGGTATATCTGAATTCCCTCTTTTCTCCACCTCCACCCTGAGTGTTACCCTTCAGTAATCCAAGAATGCAAGGCAGGAGTCATTGTCCTGAGGATTGGGAGCCAGTCTCTGGATCCTCAGGGTGAAGATGGGCACCACCACCTCTGCCTGGGGAGAACTGCGAGAGGTTTTCTTTTAAACATAACCAAAGGGCTCATGGTTGCCATGTGAGCCCTTTGGTTCATACGTACTAGGCAACAAAAGCCCTCACTCAGGAAGAGGGAAATCTGGGTTTTAGCCTCTTCTGGCATCAGGAAGTCCAAGCTCACAGCTTAAACATCTAAAGTGCCTCATCTGCTGGGGCTGGTGTCATGTCCCCTGAGTTAACCTGACACTTGCCCTAGCAAGCTTATTTCTGCATTACAGTGTCAGGACCCTGCAGAGATACTGCAACCACTTTTTCCCAGTAGTGTGGCTGCCTGCACTTAAGGCTGTCTCTGCTGTGACCTTGGATGAGACAGCTGATAGAAGAGTTGGGTGGGACAGAGCTGCAAGGCACCTCAATGGCACCCTCGTCCTCTTGGCTTGGGAGCTGCATTTGAGTCACAGCTGTTGCCCCTACTTCTTGCTGCAGCTGCATGGACAGCATGTCTGCACCTGGCCATGAACCCACTGATCCTGAGCCCGACCTCAGGCTCAATCTGTCTCATCACTATGGACTGGTCTGGTGATCTGGACTCGTGGTTGAATGTGGTCACTGTCACGAGACCTCCTTTGCTGTTCTGGCTGGGGTGCTGTGGGACAGCGTTATGTCAGGCACTGCCTTGCCATCCTCACTGTCCCTATCAGCTGCCAGCTCAGCCCGACTTACAGAGCAGCCCCTTCCTGCTGCTGCCCGACACTGTATGTGGTAAAATGATGGTTATGTTTATGCTAGATTTGTCCATGTTGCATGTTTTCATTTAATCAACTCAGCATATCTGAGTGACTGACTGTTCCATCAATAACCTCTGCTTTCAAAGGCTGTTACATGCTGCTATATACATGCATTACAGCCTATTATGAAGCTCAATCCAAAAAGCAATGCCTAAACAGATAATTTACAATTTGTGTCACAAAAAGTATTTAGAGATAAATAATAAAGAAAATACGTGAAGCTAAATACCAAAAGTGAGCTTAGGCATGAAAGCAACAAGCAATGCAATGCCTACATTTTTTTTGGTCCTCAAAAAAGAAACATGACATGCTGAAGCTGCACTGTAAGAATTAGAGTGAGGCCCAGGAAACTCAGCACACCATTTGGGCCAGTCTAAGAGGGAAACAAAGAGGATTTGTATTAATACAACTATTATTGTATTATTACAATTCATGTACTCCCCTGGAGATTCATGGCCACGCAGCTCTCCTTTGAAGGCTGGTGTCTGAACACCCTTTCTCTAAATCAGGTACCGGTTGTTATTTCTTTTAAACCCAGCAGGAGAGAAAAGGGTTACTGAGCTGCTATTCCTCTTTTCAAGAAATACATGAGTTACTCCTATACACAAGTAGTAACTGAGATGCCCAGTTTCAGGTTCACCTTGTGCTTTGAGAGCTCAGCACTGCACCCCCTTTCTTCTAGGACCACAAGCCAAAACCACACAGCTTACATATGTAGTTTCCATACACAATTTACATACAAAAACTTACAAGGCGTCTGGGTTATTGTATCTCAGAAACTGGTTCCCTATGTAGAAACTAACATTTCACTACTGTAGCTGGAGAACGTAAACATGAATTTATCTCTACATCTTCTTGGTTAGGGTTTTAGGAGGGAGGGGGCAACTCTGGGGCCTGTCCAAATGCCAGACTGTTTATTACTTTTATCCATTGGCTGCCTGGCTAATATGATATGTTGAAGTAATCTTAAATTTAGGCATGCAGTTTATTCAGCAATCCTGTTTTAAATGCTTTTTACAGATTCTAATTGTTGGATTTTTCACTATTATTTGTAGACAACTGTGTAGCCATACTTCCAGGTGTTCTGTTAGTTACCCAGCAAAGTTTTTACATATATATTAAGAACTAAATTTTGCCTGTATACATGCTTTTTTCTTCATTGATTTTTGATGCTCACATCTCCTGTATCAAAACCAAATTCCTTCAAAGTGTTACAGTTCCTGTCCTTTCTACATGCATGAGTAGAGCAGTACCAGGCTATCGGACGTGGTGTTTCTGGACAGTTATCAGGGTATTTGTAGAAGTAAGTGAAGGTCTAGATGCTGGAGGTTTGATTCAGTTGCTTGAACTTGGTGTCTTCTGCCACTTAAGATCCCTCTAGGGACTGGACTGTCTTCATGGGGCTGCCAGATATAACACAAGATAGAGGAGACCTGGTGGCTGGAGATCAGGTGGACATTTCAGATGGCACTAGACCTAGAGCTGAAAGCTGAGACCTGGGGGTGTGTTTCAGCTTCAGAGATTTCATGCTAAAAGCCTACTTGTGAATGTTTACAGGTCAGCTAAGCTTCCGTTATCATCAGAGAAGATCAAGATCTCAATTTAATTGCACAGAGAGGCATTTCAGATGCTCAAGGTACCTTTCAGGTTGCCCCAGATACCTCTTTTTTGATTTTCTGGCATGGCAGCTACAGCTGAGTCTACTCTAAGTAATGATGTATCTGCCAGCTCCATAAAAGTGATACTCTGCTTTGTCTCAAATGGAACTAAGGTTAGGATACAGGGATGAACTCCAGCTGTGGAGATGCTGGCTGAGAGGCTGAAAAAAGCACACTTGCTCCTCTTATTGTAAGTTTACTCACTATCCCTCTTAGTTCTGTACACCTTTTTCCTCTACCTGTACTCTTGATAAAGCACCTAAGACTATTACTTTCATCACCAGCATGTTGTACAACCCAGTTATGCCCCACTCCCTCATACTTACAAGCACATTACAGCTATCTCCATGATCCCAGTTCCTGTGCACCTTCCCTCACCCCCTCCCACATTTGGCATGTTGCACCCAACCTTGGGTTACTTTGTCCCTTCTTCTTTCACTGACCCTCAGGGATCTGTGCATCCTATGCTTCTCTCTGCGCCATTGGGTCTGTGTCTCACTCACAGCTCCTTCACTGTATGTACCAAAGGCAGACAGTTGTTGACTTTCATTAAAAATAGAGGACAGAAATATAACCAAGGTCTTTTTGACCATTTTTTCTTCTCTAAAAAGGGTTATATATGATAATATTACTGTATTTAAAAGTATTGTTTCTGTATATTTTATATTGCACTAGTGAATTAGAGATGAGCTACAAGCTTATTAATAGTGTATACTCCTTGGATGCTTATTCTGTTACTTAATCACCTTGATGTTACTTGTCTCTCCTCCTTATTGGTTGGGATTTTATGGGCTTTCCATTTTGGGGTTATCAAATACAAAATTTAATCAGTACTGAGGGCTTTACAAGGAATGGTACTGCATTTGAGAAGTTTCTAAAAGGCTTTGGTAAGGAAAAAGGAAAGTTTCATTTCAGAAGGAAACAGAATGTAGTTATCCAGCAAGATATCTTTACCAAAAATATTTTTAGGGTGACTTTGGAGAAACGTGTATGTGTTGAAATTAGCAAGCAACAATAAAGGCTTGCCAACAGTATTGATTTTACACTGAGAGGGATACATCAGTGATAAATCTCAATGTGGCTTGGCATGAATGCTTTGAAATTAGGATATTTAGGACCCATAGAAACCTTGATTTCTCTCCTGCAGTGGATATGACCAACATACTTTGCCTTGAAATATTTACCTACTGAAAAAGGAGTGGTCTTAGCTGCTGTAAAATCAAAGGCTATGAAGGGTTAAACCCAATTGATTTTTTTTCCTCATCAAGAGGGTGGGGTTAAGGCAAGGAGGGAGGCTATAAACATGTAAAATTTGGAATGTAGCACTGTTGCCTAACAAGACCTCTGTCTTTGACATTAAATTCAGTCTTTTTTTCAGGGCTGGCAAGCAAAGCAAGTTCTATTGCTCTCTTAAAAGCTGGGTAAGAGATCATGTGACTTTTGCTTTCATAAGAA
This sequence comes from Nestor notabilis, assembly GCF_000696875.1. Classification (NCBI taxonomy): domain Eukaryota; kingdom Metazoa; phylum Chordata; class Aves; order Psittaciformes; family Psittacidae; genus Nestor; species Nestor notabilis. Next base: position 6,637 of record NW_009935021.1, read on the forward strand.
TAGTTTTTATTGCAAAATCCAGTTTCCTTTGTCTGCTGTTTATACTGTTTAAACAAAGTTTATAAAGCATTATAAAATACGGTACCCGAATGCCTTCTTCCGTTCAGTCTGAGAAGCATCCTCCATTGCATAATCATGAATCTTAACCTAGGCCATCTGAGAGACCGGCAATCTAAACCCTGAACCAGTCTGTGAGGGTGGAGAAACTGCTCTGGTTTCAGATTTGTTTACTAAAATTCTGAGGTCTTTGCTGAACTGCAATATTTGTTCTTTGACTTTTATAAAATGCCTTATGTTTGGAGGTTTATTTTAAGCCATTTAGTCTAAATTCCTATGCAGATTTTTTCTTGCTATTGTTTTCAGTCACATAAGGCAATGTAGCCTATTCTATTCTTTCTAGGAAGGGAAGGACAAGATGGGCTGCACTGTGAATTGCTTCTTTTGGGCTTTGGAGAACTGAAGTCAGTTCCCAATATGACCACAAAGCTTCTACTGCAATTTAAGCAAGTAATTAAGCACAAGACCCACAAAGGTTGTAGAACGTATCGTTGTTGGGCTGGGAGGTCTTAAGGTCCTTTCCAACCCTAACTATTCTATGATTCTGTGATTCTATATGTCTGGGCTACCACTTCAAAATACGAATAGTTACAGAGTTTCCTACCCTCCTCCCCTCCCAAAAAAAACCAACCCAAAACCCACTCTAAACAAAAAGATGCCTAAACCAGCCAACAGGAAACAGTATCTGACAAAAGAATTATGAATTATGAGAACTGAAGTGTGCCCTTGCATTGAAGTCTCCCTGCTTTCAGTTGAATAGTCAGGCCACTAATTGTATGGTCATTTTTATGCTCTTCAGCCCAACAAGTGTTATATTTCAATACAAAGATAGTTTCAACAGAGACTCATGGATATCTGTCCTATACTGCCCTCTGATCTGGATGTATATAAGGCAATACATGAATACACATTTCCCTTATGGGTAAAATCCAGCTTTACCCACACGGATGAAAGGATAGGGGTAACACAGCCATTGTCTCTCTTGGTACGTGCAGGATTCTGCCTAGCAGGACAGTTCAGGGAATGCTTACTCAATTGGGCTTGGGAAGCCACATAAAAGAGGAAAGTCAACACTTTGAATCCTAATGCTATTTAGGTGTAGGATAGATGTTTCACAAAGTCAAGATTAACGTCATTGTAAGCTTGTCCATGAAAATAAATACCAAGAAAAGTGTCTTTTTTGGGAAAAGTATCTTCTTTCTTTATTTGAAATTTTCCAGCTGATTGTTTTGCTGCTTTCCTCCACAATTATGACTTCCACAGCAGCCAGTAGACTATTGGCCAAGACATTTATTTCTCGAGGTTATGCCAGTATCTCCTGTCATGGAAAAGGCAGAGTAAGAGAGATGTTTCATGCAGTTTGACCGGCTGTCCTGGGTTCAGCTATAGCAGTCATTTTTTCTCCTTCTCAGTAGCTGGTGCAGTGCTGTGGTTTTGACTTTCAGCCTGGGAACAATGCTGATAACACCGATGTTTTTAGTTGTTGCTCAGTAATGTTTACTCTGACCAAGGACTTTCTCAGTCTCATGCTCTGCCAGGGAGGAGGGGAAGCCAGGAGGAAGCAGAGACAGGACACCTGACCCAAACTGGCCAAAGGGGTATTCCATACCACAGCACGTCATGCCCAGTATATAAACTGGGGGGAGTTACCCGGAAGGCCCAGATCGCTGCTCGGGTCGGGCTGGGTATCGGTCGGTGGGTGGTGAACGGTTGTGTCCTCTCCCCTTGTTATTTGCCTTATTATTATTGGTGGCAGCAGTAGTGGTTTGTATTATACCTTAGTTACTGGACTGCTCTTATCTCAACCCGTGGGAGTTACATTCTTCCAATTCCCTCCGGGAGTGGGGGGAGGAAGAAGCAGGGGGAGTGAGCGAGTGGCTGCATGGTTCCAAGTTACCAGCTGGCCTTGAACCACGGCACCTGCTCAAAGTGAGATTCAGATTCTACCAGAGAGCTGATGATGATGGGTTCCTCACTAAGCATCAGGCACAATGACTGTCCTTGTTCACCCCTGCAAATTGAACTCTAGGACAGACAAACATGTCTAGGGACTTACAGATAATGAGTACCTGGAAAGAGATTGGCACCCATGTAAATGTCTGAAGCAAAAGGTTCTTGTTATTCTACTCAACCTAAGAGACAGACTGTAGCAGTCAGGACTAATTGAAGAGTGAGGGCAGCCTTTCAAGGGTATTTATTTTGGGTGCATTAAGGCAGCACAGTCTGAAGTCAACAAATATAGGGTCAATTTAGGAAACACTGGTGTTGTCAAAACAGAACTGTCAGCCAGTTTGAAGAAAAACTTGACATTTCTACATTTCCTACAAAAGAGACAGGAAGTAGGTTTGTAAATAGGTAACCATTTTGGTTTGAGTTCCAGCAAGTCTGTAGTTAATTCTCACCTGTTGGTGAATCTGGGGCTTTTCATCAGTGTTGGAAAAAATGATAGTTTCCAGTCATCAGGAAAGCACCATGGAGTCTCCCAGGACAGAGCTGAAAGTCTAAAACTTGGGTTGCACAGCTTATGATGGAGGTCACCAAGTGTCCAGGCTTCTTCCTCACTGCCAGGGTGAAGCCCTCAACAGAGTTAGAAATTTTAGGCTCTGGGAACAACAAACAATATAGAGTCTAGGTATCCAGATCTATCTGCACAATAGACCTGTCTTGGATTCACAGACCAGGGAAGACCATCCTTGATTACCCTACCAAGCAGCAGGGGTTTTGTGGCAGCAAACCAGGAGGGGGTTTATTTAGAATTCTGAACAAGTTTTAGCGGAGTTTGTTTTGGTTCATACAGATGGAAATAATCTAATGAAAACCTGCTTATCCAAAACCTCCAGTTACACAACAGAATAAAATATCAGAGAATGTGATTGCTACACTATCTTTGCTCATGGATCAGTTGTTGGTTTTCTTCTCTATTTACTGTTCTAAGCTGCTGTGTGATTTGCTGTGCAGTGCTAAATACTGATCTCCTGACAGAGGTATGCCTTAGAACCCATGTTGAAGGAAGCAATTTCTCTCCCCAGATGCAGGTCCAAGACTGTGGGGAGTGTGGAGCTCTTGTTTATGGGTATGAAATATGTGGCCTAAATCTTGTGCATGTCCTCTGGTAAGTAACCAAGTCAGAGAACTCACCGCTTTGCCTAGAGATGCCACTAGATAAGAAGATATGTACACTAGCTTGCTACTGTAATTTATCTGGTGAGAATAAATTTGCACCTGCAAAACAACAGAACAAAAAGCCTGCTGCAGATCCACAGTAAGTATAGCAGGATAGTATGCTTTGCAAGTGCAAAAATTCTTCTAGAATCTCTCCTTATGTTGTCTTCCCTACCAGGTGTTTCCATCTCCTTTCAGTCCTCGGGTCTTACAAATCATGCTGTGTAGTTAGAATGTGGGAGTCAATCCTGCCTTCCCTTTGACTCCATTCAGAAAGAATCAGTATGAAAGAGATGAGCTTCCTAATAGCCTTCCAAACGAGTGTATATGGCTCAGTTACTAAAGTAATACTTTCCTGATGAGGAAATGACAAGCTCATTCTAAGATAAGAGGTAAGAGTCTCACTTGTTTGTTATTCTGAACAGATCATTTGAATAAAATGATATGCAAATACTTTCTTGAAGTGCTTCCAAGAATATATACCTTTTACTTGGAATAACAAGAAGCCAAATTGAGCCACAAACTAGGCAAGATGATGAAAACTAATCAGTTCCATCCCCCACAAAAGCGACTGCACTGTCCTTCCTGTTCAGCTGTGACATGACTGCATTATCTGCTTTTATTCCTTAGCAATGAGTCTGACAGAGCAGTGGCAACATTTTAGTTTTTATTTTAATGTTTCATGTATTTCAGTGTCTAAATTAAAATTCTTTTTGCCAGAGTTTGAACTAAGAAGTGATTGCTACAGGTTTCAACTTATGAACTTCAAAATCAGAAGTCCTGACAGAAGGATGTGAGGTCTTTTTCTTCTGAAGAACACAAGATTTACAGTGCCCAGTCTGTCTCACAAAGGGAACAATAGGATCATTGCTATTTTCTCTAAAGAAGCAGTTGTCTTCGTAATCATGTTGTAGTTCAGCTGAGGAATATTTATACTAGAGTGGTAAATGTTTGGATATTAAGGCTCTCTTAGCTAAATAAAAATGTATCAGGGAAGCAACATTTAGATAAATTATTTATATAACAATGGACCGAAAGATCCTTGCCAAAATATAGACTGGTTGTGCCAGACATATGCATATAATAAAAGAGTTTACAATCTGAAGGAGAGGTGTTAAGGGGTTTCAAGCCTGTACCCAA
>NW_009935021.1:11009-25363 GCF_000696875.1 Nestor notabilis
GCAAGTCCAGAGGAGGGCCACGAGGATGATAAGAGGGCTGGAGCACCTCCCGTATGAAGACAGGCTGAGAAAGTTGGGGCTGTTCAGCCTGGAGAAGAGAAGGCTGCGTGGAGACCCCATAGCAGCCTTCCAGTATCTGAAGGGGGCCTACAAGGATGCTGGGGAGGGACTCTTCATTAGGGGCTGTAGTGGTAGGACAAGGGGTAATGGCTTTAAACTTAAACAGGGGAACTTCAGGTTAGATATAAAGAAGTTCTTTACTGTGAGGATGATGAGGCACTGGAACAGGTTGCCCAAGGAAGTTGTGAATGCTCCAACCCTGGAGGCGTTTAAGGCCAGGTTGGACAGAGCCTTGGGCAACATAGTTTAGCGTGTGTTGTCCCTGCTCATGGCAGGGGGGTTGGAACTAGATATCTTAAGTTCCTTTCCAACCCTAACTTTTCTATGATTCTATGATTCTATATTCATTAATTTTTTGGCCTCAGTCTTTACTGGCAGCCTCTCTTCCCACACCTCTCAAGTTGATGGACCACAAGACTTGGGACTTAGGGAGCAATGTCCCTCCCACTGTAAGAGAATATCAGGTTCATGATCACTTGTGGAACGTGAATATACATAAGTCTATGGGACCTGGCAAGCTACATCGCAGAGTCCTGAGGCAACTGGTGAAATAGCTGCCAAATTATTCTCCATGATATCTGAAAAGTCATGGCAGTCAGGTGAAGCCCCTGGTGACTGGAAATGGGGAACACTGCACCCATTTTTAAAAAGGGTAGAAAGAAGGACCCTGGGAACTACGGACCTGTCAGCCTCACCTCTGTGCCTGGGAAGATCATGGAACAGATCCTCCTATAAGCTATGCTAAGGCACATGGGGTACAGGGAGATGATCCAAGACAGCTAGCATGGCTTCACCAAGGGCAACGCCTGCCTGACCAACCTAGTGGCGTTCTCTGATGGAGTGGCTACATAAATGGACAAGGGAAATGTTGCAAATACTATCTATCTGGACTTCTGTGAGGCCTTTGACGTCACCCACAACATCCTTGCTGCTAAATTGAAGAGATATGAATGTGATGGGTGGAGTGTTTGGGGGATAAAGAGATGGTTGGATGGTTGCATCCAGAGGGTAGTGGTAAACAACTCAATGTCCAGGTGGAGATCAGTGACAAGTGGTGTCCTTCAGGGGTCTGTACTGGGACTAGGACTGTTTAATATCTTCATCAGTGACATAGACATTGGGATCAAGTGCACCCTCAGCAAGTTTACAGATGACACAAAATTGAGTGGTGCAGTTGACACTCCGGATGGATGGGAAGCTATTCAGAGGGACTTGAACGGGCTTGAGAAGTTGGCCTGTGTGAACTTCATGAAGTTCAACAGGGTCAAGTGCAGGGTCCTGCACCTAGGTCAGGGCAACCCCCTGTATCATTACCAGACTGGGGGATGAAGGGATTGAGAGTACCCCTGAGGAGAAGGACTTGGAGATACTGGTGGATGAAAAGCTGGACATGATCCAGCAATGTGCACTTGCAGACAGAAGGCCAGTCCTGGGCTATATAAAAAGGAGCAGGTCAGGGGAGGTGATTCTTCCCCTCTGCTTTTCTCTGATGACACCTCACTTGGAGTACTTCATCCAGCTCTGGAGTCCTCAGCACAGGGAAGACATGGTCCCACTGGAGAGGGTCCAGAGGAGGCCATGAAAGTTATCAGGGGACTGAGCACCTCTCCTATGAAGAAAGGTTGAGAGAGTTGGGGTTGTTATCTGGGAGAAAGGAAGACTCCAGGGAGACCGTATTGTGGCCTTTTAGTACTTAAAGAGGCCTACAAGAAAGATGGGGACAAACTTTTTAGGAAGGCCTGTTGTGACAGGACAAGGGGTAACAGTATTAAACTAAAAGAGTGAAGATTCAGGCTGGATGTGAGGAAGAAATTTTCTACAATGTGGGTGGTGATGCACTGGAACAGGTTGCCCAAAAAGGAGGTAGATGCCCCATTCCTGGAAATGTTCAAGGTCAAGCTGGATGGGGCTCTGACAAACCTGATCTAGTTGAAGATGTCCCTGCTGATTGCAGAGGGTTTGAACTAGATGACCAGCAACTAAGCCAGCAACTAAGTCCCACACAGCCACTCACTCACTCCCCCCGTGGCAGGATAGAGGAGAGAATCAGAAGAGTACAAGTGAGAAAACTCGTGGGTTGAGATAAAGACAGTTTAATGGGTAAAGCAAAAGCTGTGCATATCAGCAAAGCAAAACAAGGAATTCATCCACCATTTCCCATCAGCAGCCAAGTGTTCAGGAAAGCAGTGCTACGTCATGTGTAATGGTTACTTAGGAAGACAAAATGCTGTAACTCCAAACTTCCCAGTAATCCTCCTTCTTTCCCCACCTTTATATGCTGAGAGTGACTCCATATGGTATGGGACATCCCTTTGGTCATCTGGGGTCAGCTGTCCCGGCTGTGTCCCCTCTCAACAACTTGTGCACCCCCAGCCTACTCACTGGTGGGGAGAGGAGCAGAAAAAGCCTTGACTCTGTGTAAGCCCTGCTCAGCAATAGCTGAAACATCCCTGTGTTATCAACACTGCACAAATCCAAAACATAGCCCCAGACCAGGTACTATGGAGAAAATGAACTTTATCCCAGTGAAAACCAGCACATTGTCCTTTAAAGGTCCCTTCCAACACAAACTGTTCTAGGATGCTAGGATTCTGTAAGATAAATTTGATTATATTGGAAGCATTGAAGGTCATGTCAGATGTGTAAAGTGGGCCCTGCATGGAAATATTCAGATATTAACAGAAAAACTTCAAGCTCATTGGCATCTAATTCCCTAAGGAAATTGAAAACATAGTCAGAGTTAGCTCATCCCCATTCATTATGCAGTCAGCAAGGAACTTAAAAGGTTGGCAAGTTCTACCTCTTCCCCTCTGGGAAAAAATAAACATAAAATTAAAGTGAAAGCCCTTCCTAGGTTCGTGTTTATTTTGAATGTCTTCCTTATTCCAGACTTTTACCAAAATCAAAATGTTGGTTACATCCTAATGAAGCATTGATAGTAAACCTGAACACTCCTTGCAGCATTATCAGAACAGACAGATTTCTCAAGCTCTCATCCTATCATTGGACAAAAGCCCCCAGCTAGACAATACTTGAATTGTGGGAAAGGAGATGTTAAAAGCCCTAAATTGGCATTAAATGGAATCAGAATTGTTTGCTCCTTTTCATCTCATTGAACATACAGACTGTTTGGCTGTGTTTATACTGCTGAGTTGATTCAAGCCTTGAGGCTAAATAGCACTGACTGGCTTGTGTCCACACTCCACAGGGTCAACTCCCTCTACAACTAACTTCTCTTAGTGACAACTGAAGTGGTCCAAAACAGAGTCAAGGAGAGCAGGAATTAAGCAGTGTGACATTAAGTGTGAATGCCTGAGTTCATTACCTGATCCTCTTTTGTTGAGCAGTATAGATAGACCCTGAAATAAAAAATACCAAATTGCTGTGAAAACTTAAAAACAAGCAACCAGAGCAAAAGTGAGGATGAGTCCATTAGATGTGTGAGTCTACAGGGGTATGTGTCACAGCCTAGGAAGAGGGCTTTTCTCTAGGATTTTCAGTAATATTCATGTTTGAAGAAGTAAAGCAGAAACCTAGTTCTCAAGATCATGGTCACAAAAATCATGGATCGCAAAGAACTCTGCTGCAGCTATGCGTACAAGGTTCACATATACCTGCCATAGCCTATGAGCCATGCCTGCCTGTACCCAACAACTGGCTACCCCTCCTGCATATGGGGGTATGTATATGTGTGCATATACATATGTGAGACAAAATTCATATGCATACACATAGATATACAGATAGATATGTGAAACAGAACCATCACTGCTCTCCAGCTTGTATAAAACCAGCTTTTGCTATGACACCCAGTGTAATTTTAAATTGCTGCTGAGAAATCTTCCCAACAATGAAGCTGTTGATTTAAGTATGGTCCTTTTAAGATGTTGCCCTGGGCTGCTGTTGGGAAGCTGCTTCACAGGCTGCCAGATATATCTTTTTGTTGTGTAACACCAAGGGTGGCTTAGGACATGAAGCCATCTGAAATACTGGTTAGTCTGGGAGAAGCCAAATCCAACATGAGTCACACTGATGCTGTATCTTCATGCAGTGTGGGATGGGACCCTGGCACACACCATCTCTCAGCCTCTGCCTAGTTCTTCCCAGCCCGGAAACAACTGAGCTTGTTCCAGAATGGAGCTGGAAGGTGAACTAACACTTAAGCAGAAGGAGAATTTGGGAGATAAGACTTGAGCACAAAACTCTAGCAGACACCAACAGGACAGCATAGATACACTTTTTATTTACTCAGTTTGAGACAGCACTTTTCCTATGTGTTATATCTAGAGTAACCCAAACCTTAGTAGCAGATTTTGTCAGGTTGGATTGGGAAAAATATTTGGATAACATTGAAAATTCTGCCCTGAAAGACTGAGTCAAGTGACTAGGAAATTGTAATACCAGAACTCCAGTCCAGTTTAATATCGAACATGCTATTGCAATATATTGTTTTCACTTGATAGGCTCATAGTGTGATAGAATACTGAAATACAGCCAATTGTCTAATGCTGATGGCCAGATTGTCTTTGTTGAAGTTAAACCATGTCCTAGCACAGAGATGTATGATCTGGCTGCCTGGTGGAAACTACAACCCACATTCACATAGCAGTCTGTCTGAGGCAATGTATGTCATTAAACTTTTAAACCACCTCTACAGCTATACTGGAAACATGTAGTAATGCAAGGGATGGGCTAAGGCACTGACCTCTGAATGGTCTATACAGTTTAACCAGAACTGGCACACAGTCCCTGGCATGGTATGGGCTGTGCCAGCTAGCCCTTTCCCAGACAATGTCCAAGCCCAGCCAAGGGCCTGGCACAGTCCTGGGAGTCTTCCCAAATGCAATGTGAACAAAGCCACCTGCTCTAGCTGGAAAGAGAGTTTAGTTGCGTGGTTGCAAGCTGTAGAATTCCACTTGCTTTTGGAGCTAGATAATTGTCTCTGGTCTGTTTTATTTACTGATAAAGATGTAGCCAAACTGATCTATGCAGATTCAGCTTAGCTTCTGTACACCCAGTGGACATGTTAAGAATTAAGATGCAGGGATTTCAAACTTCCTTGGTTTAGGTTTGGAAACAGATTTTTTTCATCTACTTGTTACATATACTTTACAGGATATGCCAAATATCCTGGTGGCATTTGCCATGGTGAGTATCAAGTTCTCACGTTATACATGCTTTTGTAGCTAACTTGAGTAATCTCAGTTTAAGATCTAGTTTAAAAAAACCCAAACAACACAGCACTAAAAAAAAGAAGTCAGTAGACCTCTTCTGAGTCTGCCTACAGGTCATCTACCTTCTACACAATGCCTATGTCTGAGCTAGTCTCTAAGCTGTCTTTCAAGTTATTATAGACACATAAGTACTTCTAGAAACTGATTCATCTGACCTGTTTTTGATATATAGGGACAGATGAATCGTACCTTAAAATTGTCTACTTCTCTCCAGTTCTTACAAAGGAAGCACATGGCAGTTCTCTTACACATAATTTCTACACATCTGCAGGAGACATAAAAAACTTCTACAACGGTACCAAACAATGATGTTTAACATTTTCTTCAAACTTTCTGAATAAATCCACACACAGCAGCAGTGGACCACCAAGGGGGAGCTTTCATGGTGGCCAGGCAGTGAAGGGTAGAGGTGCAGACCTCAGTGCGTTGTGGGTGACACATGGTGGCCTGGGGGCAGCTCGGGGTCCTCCTGGGTACCTGGAAAACACAGTGGCCAGGACCTGGTGGGACTGGGGCTCTGCTACAGCTGCAGATTTATGGCATGTTAGACCTCCAGCTACCCAGCTGCCAAAGGAAACATGAGCAGCCACAGTAGTTAGGTTCTTTATAGGAAGTGAATAAGCACAAAAGGGCCATCTGATACCCCACATGCTAATGTGTGAGTACTGTCTTATTAAGCACAAAAGAGATCTGAGAAACAGGCAGAGATGTCACATCTAGCAGTCCTGCTTTTTAAAATATGATAGTAACTCCATCTTCCTTAATCCTTCAGTTTTTCTCTTCCAGAGAAAAAAAAGGAAAAAACGAAAACAAAACAAACCCAAGAGTAACTTCTAGACTCGTTTGGTTTAAAACATTTTGCATTTAATAGTACCATAAGGATCTTAAAATCCTGTCTTAATTATAGGCCAGATGTTACATGCAGTGCCAAGCTAAACTGATAGGACTGTTCAGAGCTGTAAGTGCTGTGCCCCAAAGCAACATGGTTGTAGTCAGCTCTCAGAGGAAGTGTAACATGGCTCCATGCTGCTGAGAGAGAATTTTGACCAAGGCAGATGAGAAAATCTGTATGATTTTAAGAATTATTATTGCATGATTTTTGGAAGAATTTACACTCTGCTGTCCAGGAACACCTGGGTCGGCACAACCCCAGGCACAGCTACAGGTTGGGCGGAGAAGAGATTCAAAGGAGCCCTGTGGAGAAGGACTTGCGGTGTTGGTTGATGAGAAGCTTGACATGAGCCGGCTTCAGTGTGCGCTTGCAGCCCAGAAAGCCAACTGTATCCTGGGCTGCATCAGAAGAAGCATGACCAGCAGGTCAAAGGAGGTGATCCTGCCCCTCTACTCTGCTCTTGTGAGACCTCACTTGGAGTATTGTGTCCAGTTCTGGTGTCCTCAACATAAAAAGGACATGGAGCTGTTGGAGCAAGTCCAGAGGAGGGCCACGAGGATGATAAGAGGACTGGAGCACCTCCCGTATGAAGACAGGCTGAGAAAGTTGGGGCTGTTCAGCCTGGAAAAGAGAAGGCTGCGTGAAGACCTCATAGCAGCCTTCCAATATCTGAAGGGGGCCTACAAGGATGTAGGAGAGAAAATCTTCCTCAGGGACTGTAGTGGTAGGACAAGGGGTAATGGCTTTAAACTTAAACAGGGGAACTTTAGGTTAGATCTAAGGAAGAAGTTCTTCACAGTGGGGGTGGTGAGGCACTGGAATAGGTTGCCCAGGGAAGTTGTGAATGCTCCAACCCTGGAGGTGTTCAAGGCCAGGCTGGACAGAGCCTTGGGTGACATAGTTTAGTGTGTGGTGTCCCTGCTCATGGCAGGGGGGTTGGATTCTCCTTGATCTGCTGCGATGTGCTCTGTACAGTTGCTGCTCTTTTTGGGTGCTGTTCAAATGCTGGGTTTGTACTTGGTTTATAAACCATACCTGAGATATTAAAATCTTCCCCAAAAATGTGGACACCCAATTTCCATTAAAATGAACGGGAACTTTGAACCCTGTGCCTTCAGGGGAGGCCTAAATTGAAAATAAAACAAGCTTATTTTAACTGCAATTAGAATTTTTTGAAATATTCACCTATATAGCCACCATCTATGTATCTGTGTAGCCACTGCCTTGACATGCAGTTTCCATCTACGAGGTCCCAGAAAAGTGTGCAAGGTTGATGGGTATTGTGAGCATACCAGGGCTCTCTCTTTTTGCAGGTATGTATTTTCTATCCAATTACTTCTTTGAATATGCCCTGTCTAACAGCACATGAGGATAGCCTGACAAACGGCACTGTTGTGGTTTTACTTCCAGTGTTACCCATGACGAGGCTTGTAAGTCAGAGCCCTGAGGTGCCCCAGGTCCCAGCCCAGGTTATTAACTAACACAATCTGGGCTGTGAAGTAGAGCTGAGCCATAGAGATGTAAATCTCCAGAGACAGAGAGGATGGACAGATGAGGCCTGTGACTCCTTAAGTGGTCTAAGGTATTTGAGAGCCCAGATCTATATGTCCCTGCATATTTGTGCTCTGAAAAATGAGGTACCCTTAAAGTACACCTAACAGATGAGGTAACACAAAGCACACATCAGAGCAAGGTGGCAAGGATGAGGTGGCCTTGATTGCCTTTTGTGAAGGGGTCTAATGGTCAGAGCAGTCCCTCAGACACTGCGTTTGCCATAACAACTTGCTTTTACCAATAGGATCCTTTCTGACAAATTTATATTTTTCAGAATCAAAGTGTGTGGATCTGATAATATTCTTAACATTTTGATTGAGTATGTGAATATAAAATATGATTTATGAAAACACATTGTGGAGCTTGATTCCAAAACTAAGGCCAGAATTTTCTGCATCGCGCCCTCCTGCATAAACCCAGTCTTGCTTTTCCCACTCTGGGAATAGGTCCTCAGAAACATGGAAAGTGCACTTACCAGCGAGGAGGCTTGGTGATCTGCTGGTAAGTGCTGCAGTAGGAAGGTGTGAAGGGTGCCAAGAGCTTCCCAAGAAGAGAAACATAGACAAAACATTCTTTGATTGCAAAGATTTAACACAGGATTCCTTGCTTTAAGCATTGCCTCTTCAGATCGTTGCACTTTGACAGAGCTTGAATAGCTGGAATAGGCAAACTCTCTAGGTAGTGTCTTCCAGCACTTCATACCAAAGGAAGCGTAAAATGATAGAAATCAATTGCACTTGGATAGGAAACTTGTAAAGGAGAACTTCCTTGATGGAAAAGAAGATTTATGGAAAGTGTGGCTTTTGTGGGGGATAAAGAATAGTTAATAAATTTAGGGGGGGAAAGAACGAAAGGTTCACATTTTTATGTCACTTAACATTGAATGTTCAGACAAAGGGAAAAAGGTATGGATTAAGCAGAAGATTGCAAAAGTTAATTAAAGCTTATCATTCGCATATTGCCTTAGAAAATGTCATCTATTTCTATCCTAATTATGCCATATTTGGGCTGTCTGACATTCAGCAGCAAGTCATTAGCAAGACAGAAAAGCTGCTAGTGCAGCACAGTCTGAACCCTGCCGGAAAAAGCTTACAAAACAATGAACAGCACAGAAAAAATGAGTAAGATGTTCCTAGTTTCCCAGGCCCACCAGTACATGATAAGTAGCTGAATCCATTTCAAAATCTGTTTAAAAAACGAAGGTAAAATAAATACTGTGCAGCAGTTCTGTAACAGTGAGGCCGGGAGCTGACTGGAAGGATGTTGCATTATTTCTTTTAATCTCTACAGGGAGTTCAGGCAGAGGAGACCAAAAGGACCGTCTAGCTACAGTCCCACAACAAGACAGAGAGATGATCTCTGTTGCTAATTTAACATGAAAAGGCTCAGCTGTTGTACCTTTACTGGGGAGGAACCATCTTATTTTCACAGTAGAAATCAAACATACCAAAGACATCGCTGTCAATCTTCACAACACCCACTTTCCCCCATGCTACTGCTATGCATGGTGTTACTCTCTGTTTCTATGTGTGATGTGGTTGCTCCAGGTTCCCTGCAATAGTAGATGCTCTTTAGCAGCATTTTCCATAATGTGGAGCTGGCTGCCATCTGAATATTTGCCTGACATGTTTCTGCTGCCCTGTCTCCTCACCTACTCTCAGCTGTTTCATATATGTAAACTGGTCATCAAATTTGAGGTTGAGCAGCCTCTCATCTGACGTGTTCATCAGCTGTCTGGGAGAACATATCTTATGGAAGTATTACTACAGCACTCATTATTGACAGGACTGTGAATAACAGGCTAATTGCACTGTGTGCTTATTTATACCAGCAACAGCACAAAAGTCACTGCAGGTGGAACTGGGAAGTCAAATGCCTTGATAATGATAAACTGTCCATGTTTCACAGGACAATGAAAAAGCGGTGATGACAGCTGGGTGGCATTTAGTCACTTTGAAGCCAGAAGACTCCTGTATTCCAGATACGCTGTCCTTTAATCTCTTAAGAGCTGTGCTGGATTTTGCTGTGCTCTGTGTGACTTCATCTCTTGCTGTGACACTCTGAGACAGCCTCCTGCTGAGGCAGCAGAATTGGACTGCAGGCTTCAGAGCCTGTTTTCTAGCGGTAAGGCTGGAAAAGGAGCTCCATTTCTTTCCTACTGGTGGTCAGGCCAAATTGTCCAGCAGCATTATTGAAATATTAATGTTCTGCATGCACAGTGACTACTCGACTGCCAGTGAAGAGCAGGTTCTTGGCCATGTCTTTACATCCTTTTATTTAGCACAGAGGCTCTGGGGTAGCAGGAGGAAAGACAGCTCTCAGGATTTTATTGCTGTTCCACCCACTAATGGTTCTTCTGCACTGGAAGAATATTCTTTCAGTGATTATGTATTATTTGCAAATAATAAGCTATTTTAGAGTGACTCAACTCTGAGGAAACATATGAAAAGGCATTTTAAGCTGTGCCTCCACAAATCTTTACCTGTAATAAGCTTGAGTGTGAGGTTTGATCCAGTAATCATTTTGAGACTTACTAAGGCCAGAAACATAAGCCGTTATAAGTGCAGATTGAGACCACTCTGTGTTTGACTAGCTATTTTCCTGAGAACTTTCTGACCTAAGTGTGTGACAGAAGCTTTCTTTTTTAAATAACTTTATGAATGTTTGCTGGCATGGCAAACCAAAAGAGCAAGATACAATAGCCTCTTGGTATAAATCTCTGTTAATGAGATCAGGGCTAGAAATCTTATTGTTCAACTCACATTCTGTCTGAACGCAATCTGCTTCTCAAATTATAAATCAGGGGCAAGACACTGTACCATTGTGTAACCCTACACCCCGGCTCTGGAATGTTTCCTAGTCACAAGAGGATTGTCATCATTTCATTTACGAGAGAGCTATCAAACAGGCTTGGGCCATATTTGGTCTACAACCCCCTCTCAAATGAAGACAAATCCCCCGCCTTGCAGCAGGGTATTTTTGCGGCAGCAGCACAGAAGCTTGTATTATAGTGTGCCACATCCTGAAGTCAAAAAACAAAAGCTATTATGTCTATCACTCTCAGAAGCAGCGCTAATTACTTAGGATTAATAATTTGTTTGCATATGCCCTATATATCTCCATCCATTTAGAAGACAAGCACACATATGTGTAACAAGATCATTGAATTGGAAGGTTTAGCTGTGTCTGCAGAGACATACTGTGCATGCAAAAACTCTGCTGTCCCACAAGACCTTACAGCACATTCTGCTTTGGAAAGCAGATCCCTTCTGATAGTCACAGGCAGTCAGAAAGAGGGACTTAGTCACAGGGTGCGGATGGTGCAGTAATTTTGAGAGGTCTGAAGGACATAATTACTTTCACATTTTCATCCAGTTTTCTAGCAATCCAAGAAAAAGGGGAAAGACTCTATTAATTCTGGCTCAGCAGCTGTCTAAGAATTCCCAAGCTCACTCTTCAGCTCCACCAGATGTAGGCCATGATACGATTAACCCAAATGTACAACCTCTTTGGTCAGGCAAGTCACCTTTTGTTTCAGGCAGGACTCAGTCTGCAGAAAAGGAATGAGGGTCACCCTCAGCAACCTGCAGTCTGTCTCCCTAGTTCTGTCTGCTGTCATGCTGTATCATGAAAGGTACATGTAAATACTCGTCCTCCCCCCCATACCCCTTCCAGCTGAAACCTCCCTGTGCTGTTCTCAGCTGCTGGGACCATCTGTATCGGTACTGCCACAGCAGCTGTGCAAAGCCGCACCACACAGCTCTGTTCTCCGAAGGGAGACCATGGGCATGGGCTGGCTAAAAAACAGAGGTCAATGTTGCAACATGGATAACTAAGAGAAAATAACTCTGGCAAACCGACCATGGGATCTCTGAGGGCCGTGTTCTCCAGTGCCAAACCCTTTGCCTACAGCTAGAACAGAGTTCAGACTACTTAAATAGATCATGAAAATGAATTTTACTTTTTATTAGATGGCCAAACTGAGAAATCAGAAGGGGAAATAATTTCCACTGGCAAGGAATTGCCAAAATGTTTAAATGGGCCTGAAACAAAAGCTGAAACATAGCTTTTGGCTAATCTGATCAAGCTAAATTTAGTCTCAAAACCTTATCCTGAAGCAAAAAGTCAGACTTTTAAATACAAACAGAAATATTTCAACTTCAGTGATTTTTTTTTCTCTTTGACCAAAATGCTTTGCTGAGTAGTAAGCATTTTCAGAGCGTTTTCTTCTTTAGAAATAAAAGTTTTCATTTATTTCAGTTTGCTTAATGTCTCAGTTCTTCAATGACCATCAAATAACAGACAGTCCATACTATTGGCATTTTTACCTAACATGGCAGGGACACCTCCCACTAAATCAGGTCACTCAAGTCCCTGTCAAACCTGGCCTTGAACACTGCCAGGGATGGAGCATTTATCACTTCTTTGGGCAACCTGTTCCAGTGCCTCACCACCCTCACTGTAAAGAACTTCTTCCTTTTATCCAACCTAAATCTTTCCTGTTTAAGTTGGAACTGATTGCCCCTTGTGCCCAGCCCCTGATGAAGAGTGTCTCTAGCATCCTTGTAGGCCCCCTTCAGATACCGGAAGGCTGCTCTGAGGTCTCCACGCAGCCTTCTCTTCTCCAGGCTGAACAGCCCCAACTTTCTCAGCCTGTCTTCATACGGGAGGTGCTCCAGCCCTCTTATCATCCTCGTGGCCCTCCTCTTTTTTTAAATTTTTTTTCTTTTCTTTTCTTTTTCTGTTTTTCTTTCTTTCTTTTTCTTTTTCTTTTTCTTCCTTTCCTGCCACTCTGAAAGAACACTATTGGATACAGATTAAAGAAAAATGTCGAACAATTCCTTCCTTCTCAAAATAAACACAAAGTTAATATATACAATAATAGAGACTTTATATGTAGATTTCTGTCACCCACAGCCACTTCTGTTACCTGGATCATTGCCACCATTGTTGCTGGCTTGGGATTTATATTCAGTATTGAAGGAATCCTGCGGCTATGATTTGAAATATAATTCTAAAAACATTGTGGAGTCATCACTAGTTATATGGGGTCAAATTCACTCTGGGTGAATTCTCTCCTACAAAAGCAGTGGTGTTAGAGCAGGAATCGTTATGAGCCAGACCATTATGAATATTCTGATGAGGATGATTGAAGGATACGGAACCTCCCGTCTACTTGATTGAGCAGATTTAAGTGTTTCAGTGTGTTTGATGACAAGTGAGGATGATTATTCCCACACAGCAACAGCCATGTTTTAGGTGGCAGTCCTCCTACTCACTCTGCCCATATTTTGCTGATTTCTAATGTGCATTGTCATTCCCGTTTGGTCTGCAGAATCTGATGGCACCAGTCACATTCTTCTCCCCAGCAGGAGGTTTACTACAGCTTCTGCCACACAGCTCAAGACTTGCTTACTAAATACTGGCGTTGTGCAGGTAAATGCATATTTCAAGGGAGCCTTTTAATCTCAAATGCTTTGAGGTACCCTCAGTCCTAACAGCCTGTGGTTGTACAAAGCAGCAGTGTTCACTGCTGCAATTGCACACAAAAGTTTGCTGTCATAAAGTAAAGGTTCACTTGTGCCCCTTTTGGCTGCAGAACAGTGTTTAAAATGTTTGAAACATGGAGCACAGCTTTCAATCGTGGCTCTGCAAAGGCCTTCATCCCTTCACAAGGCTGCCGTTCTGTTAACCAATGAATCTGGTAGCTACAGAACATACTTTTTCCCATGAAAGCAACTTGGCCAGGAGCAGTGGCTGAAGGAGGAAGGTCTCTGGCCTCTCCCAGTCCCCCTCTTCCCTCCCACCACCAAGACCTGATCAACCAGCACAGGCAAGGACCCTGCTACCTGATGCCCCTGGCTGGCAGGAAGCTCCAGAAGAAGATGGAGATTCAGAGTGTTGTTCAGAAACCCCAGGCTGCCATGGCAGCTCCAGCTCTAGTCCAGCCAGGCCCTGTCTCCTTGCCTGTCCCTGCCAGCACTGAGCACATGTCATAGTCCCTTGTGGCTGCATCTTCACCAACCCCACATCCACAGCGCCCTTATGGAATCACCCCTGCCTCCAGTGCCAACAGCAGACAGAGGCTGTTCTTGCCCTGAAGAGGAGGACCCAGGTCCGTTGCCTCC
This sequence comes from Nestor notabilis, assembly GCF_000696875.1. Classification (NCBI taxonomy): domain Eukaryota; kingdom Metazoa; phylum Chordata; class Aves; order Psittaciformes; family Psittacidae; genus Nestor; species Nestor notabilis. The sequence continues at coordinate 24,938 of NW_009935021.1, forward strand.
TGACACCCCAAAACCGAGCAGCAGGCACTGGGGCAGGTGGTGTCTGTCAGCCTGTGATGTAGAGGCAGATAATATTCCTCCTGGCATCTTCTGCTGTACAGGAGATGGAGGATAAGGTGGACCTTGGCAGGGGTGCTGTCACACCCTGCAAACCCATGATGAGGTGTAAAGATGCTGTTAATTCAACCCCCTTTCTTCTAACCCTGGTCTTGCCCTGGCCGTGTCTGCCTTCATCTGTCTCTGCTCCATGTCATTTGCAACCCATTTGGGACATTCTCCCTGGTTGCTGCATTGTTATCAGCTGATGGGCTGAAGACAACACTGTGTCTACCCAGCTATTGTAACTTCTCCTGAGTAAAACTGGAATAGGTTTGTCATTACACAGCCCATCCTGCCAAGAAAAGCTGTGGAGCTGCCATCTCCTGC
>NW_009935021.1:25394-34053 GCF_000696875.1 Nestor notabilis
ATCTTGCCTTCATTTGACCCTGAAACCTTATGGCTTGCTTGCAAGCCTCAGCTTTGTACAGTGCTCATCACAATCAAGCTTTCTGGGGCATTGCAGTCATATAAATAAGATATTATGCCACAGGTATATTTTCCCTGTAAATCCATGATTTATGGATGGGGCAGTTTACTCAGTGTTGCAGCTCAAGGAGCAAATTAGACTAAAGAGGGTGGTTGAATGTAAAGCAGTAAATTCTTTCAGAGAAGAAGAACACATTTGCTTTCTATGAAATATGAAAGTTTAATTTTATCCTTGCAGTATCAGTTTTGTGCTCTGGTTTCCCATGTACAACTTCATGCGACCTGTTGGCCTTTAGCCTTTTGCTGAAAGTACATGCGGTCACATGGGAGAGGAGATGTGCTGAGGACACATGGATATTTCTGGGGATCATTGGCATGTAAAAGCTTTCACCTGAAACCATCCCTACAGGCATTCAATCAGGTTGAAAATCAGGCACAAATGTGCACATTTAGAGCAGCTTTGTGTGTGTTTTGTGTTTAGGCTTATACCGGGAACTATAACTTTAACCTGGTTTTCACATTTTCTTTTCATATTAAAATTTTATTGTAGAAAGAATATGGACTAATTTTGTAAAAAGGCAGAGGAAGGAGTTTTTGAAAGAAATCAAAATTACACAAATTCTAGTACGTTCACGTCTAAACTTGATTGATTTTAACATAGTTACTTTTCCTCATACTTGAAAAATAAAATAAAGCCTTTATTTTTTTTTCTGCATCAGCCTGAAGAATAACCCTTAACTAATGGGAACAAAAGCCCTTGTTGGCTTTTTGCAGGTACTGAGAATCCGGGAGCTGCCTCTGGATCACACACTCTCGCAGTGCATGTTCTGGGTGCCTGGGAGTGACACTAACTGGACATCTAACTAACAACTACCCTTCAGCATTGTCAAGAGAGCCAAAGTGATCTAGGAAACAAGGTATTATCTCTGAGTTGAAGCCTATGACCCCAAATGAAGTAACTAACTTGGAAATATTTTCCTAGAAAAGTAAATGGAGGCACCACTTTTTGACTAAAGTTCCTCTGTGTAATTGTGAAAGCTGACTTGTGGGCTTTGCTTTTGCCACCTAAATCGAGTAACAGGAGAACAAACTTGGTCAAGTTGGTGCTCTGGCTTGCTGACTAGCAGGGTTGGTTTTGATCCACGGCCTCTGGTATTTGGATTATTTGCTTTCCCCTCGCTTAATCTCTGTGGGGAAGCTTTTCCGCACTATTTAAATATTAACTCCTTGCCATACTGGAATGTCACAGTGTACTGCATACAAACAGAGATGTAAGGGCTCTGTATTTTCAGTGCAAACCAGTTCTGAGTTCTATCTCAGAAGGCCTTTGTTCATTTGCTCTGAGGATACACAGATCTCTTTTGCTGGGAATTTTACATGTATTTGAGCATCGAAGTCCCAATAAGCACTGACACCCATCAAAATCCTTTAGGCACGTGGACTGCAGCTGGAGCTTCTGTTTTCTGGAAGCAGTGTCAGGACAGACATCAACAGTGAATGTAAAACAACAACTTTCTGCAATGTTGATGTTTAAATACAGTTTATATTAACAGGCTCCAGACTGAAGTCTGCCCCTTTCAGCCTACTGGATTTTTCCTCCAAAGGTGTTGCAATGCTTCACTAGAACCACAGCATTATTCCATTCTTCAAACCACTGTTTTCAATAAATCAATCTTATCCTAACCCTCCTTTGTAAAATTTCGGGTGCTGACTATTTACTGCATATGTAGCTCACCTTATTCTTGGCTGATACCACACACCAGCTCTAATCTGCTGATAAATTGTCTGTTGTTATAAGGAGCACATTTTCTTTTTCTTTCCCTTTTACAGGCTGGTTCCCTCCTAAGCAGTGGTACGATGATCTTGGTATGATGGGGAATAATAAAGTTTTAATAGTCATTTAGTTGCTTCTTTTGGGAAGGTACATTCTCTTCAGAGAAATGCTGTTCCCCTGGTACAGCACTGAGCCCGCTCCTGAAATACAACTCCCCTAAGGTCCTGTACACTGTAACCAGGACTAGGAACAACACTGAGTGGAGTACAGGCACATCTCTGGTGGAAATACCCGTGCTTACATCCCCAGAGAAACCCTACAATTCTTACTGTATAGCTACAAACAGAAAACCAGGCATCTAATAGGGAGTTAAAAATCTAGAGATTTAGTAACTTGCTTTTATTGCTTCTTACAGCAATTACCAGCCTAGATTTTCTAACTGATTCTGTGCACTCTATGTACCTTCTACAGTTTGTTTCAATGTTTATCTACTTCTACCTGGACTTGTGCAAAGCATTTGACACTGTCCCGCACGACATCCTTGTCTCTAAATTGGAGAGACATCAATTTGACGTATGGACCACTCAGTGGATAAAGAACAGGCTGGATGGCCGCGCACAAAGAGTTGTGGTCAACGGTTCAATGTCCACGTGGAGACCAGTAACGAGTGGTGTCCCTCAGGGATCGGTGTTGGGACCTGTGTTGTTCAACATCTTTGTCGGTGACATGGACAATGGAATTGAGTGTGCCCTCAGCAAGTTTGTCGACGACACCAAGCTGTGTGGCTCAGTTGATATGTCAAAGTTACCACTCCTTAGCAACTAACTCTACAGATGTAAGTATCATGCTAGTTAACTAACAAAAGGCCTTTAATCTAGAACCAACATGACAATGCAGACAGGGGTTTTAAATTGATTTTGCAATAACATGCCTAATAAAACAGAGCTAATTATCCTAAAAGTGCTTACCACTCAATTGACCTTCATTATTTGTTTTACTGCTTTCATCTTTATTTCATTGCTAATTTTATAGTGTTAGATGGTACATGCATTACATACAAAGTAGATCAAGACGCAATATCCTGGAGCAGAGACTGTCAGAATATTCTATACAACTGCAGTCGATGGCTACCTGAGGCATCTCGGTACTGCCGGGATCCTGTCGCTGTGTGTGCCAAAGGGGAGGAGATACACTGCTGAACACTCTATAATAACATGGAGAATAATGAGACATACATCTATATAAACAGAACTGTATGTATAATATAACGTTCAAGAAACATCATTTGGTGGTATCATGTGACCTGTTTTCCATTATATGAACAACTGTGCTCCTTCATCTGTATTTAGGGTTTGGCCTTACAGGATACAATGTCATTCACACACATTACTGAGTGAACATCTACACTTCATGTTAATGTTCTGAAAGTAGGAGAGCTGAAGCAGGTTGTTCTGTTGGTGAAGTACAAATTTAAAATCCCCTTGCTTCTCATAGAAGATCTGATGAAATCTCAGTCAGCTATACTTTTTCTGCATCTGGGAACTTGTTTGACAATAGTTTATTCTTATCATCAAGAAGAATTGCAGACCAGTGCCTGAGATCTGAAAGTGTAGGTACAGCTGCACACCTGTATATGCATTAATACACATTAAGTTTAAATGCTTAAGTATATACGTGTAGGGTAAGTATATACGTATAGTGAAAGAATTAAAATGTCTATCAGAGAACTTACACTTCCAGAGACTGGACAGCCTAATGTCTGCTGTTTATATCTTATTCATGAAACAAAGATCTTGTAGATTAATAACTAGAAGGAGAAAGCTTTTGTCACAGACCAGCCAGCCAAGAAGTCTGACTGCTGACGACCAGGAAAATGCATTGGTGGGGCAGCTCTTTTTTTAAGTAGGACAGGCTATGATGAAAGCTGGGAAATGTTTTAGTAAAACACAGATCCAATAAAGGTAGCTATGATACACTAATTGCTGAAAACCAGAAAATTTATGAGTTGTTTAGACATAGAGAACTAAATTTATAAGACAGGAGGCAGGGGAGATGAAGCTGAGGTTCTAAGTCACACCTAATACTAGGATTCACAAGACGAGGCAATTATGTGCTTTGTGTTCTTTTCACAGGCCCACTTCAAACCAGGCAATCATTTTGTATGTAGGAGCCTGGATTCTTTCTGGGTTTTTTCAGTCTCAAACTCCATAAGTGGCAAAAATCTTTTGAATAAAGAGAATTTTCTCTAGCAGTTTTGGTAACAGTTTATCCAGTAAATGAAATATGTGAAAGTATATAAAGTATGAGGTTTATGAAAGTATGAGTTATATTTCTATATTTTTTCCTCGGTACAAATATATTGTAAAGGAGGAGACTGATAATACAGAATTATAAATACTAACTCCTGCATTATAAACTGAATATTTGAAGTGTGAATTTTGTACTTCAGTCACTCATCTGCCTATTGAGTTCTTTATATTCCAAGTATCATTATTATTTTGTTTCAAACTGACATATATGAAATGAAATACAAACACTTATTGAAGAAAGGTAATACCTGTCACTTATAAAACATGGCATATCTGCAGGTCAAAGTCAGAATTCACTGTACTACCAATTATTTTACACACCACCATTCATCATTCCCCCTTTCCTCTCTACATTATTAAGAAATGCAAATTGATTATGAGCTATATATAGTTTAAATGGACCATGCTAAGTTATTATTCCTTAGAAGTTCTTGGAACTTCCTGGGCTTTGCAAGTGTCTTCAGACTCCAAAAGGAAAATTAAGTCAGAGCATGAGGCAGACTGATAGAAACCTAAGGTCTGTTTATAGTACTACAAAGTTCATATATGGGGTATTTTTTTAGTATAAATATTAAAATCTGGCAGGCCAATCAACAGATTGATGTTAATATTTTCAATTATATTTTTATTACAAAATAAGCCATGAAGTCAGTTTGTAGGAATGAAAGCTGAACATACCTACATTAGATACTTACTAAAGGGGTGACTGTCTGCAAAACATTTGAAGCAGATGGGTTTCTAGTAATGGCTTCTTGAACATCTAAAAATAGCATAAAAGTATATCATAAATATACAATAGAAATATGATTCACAATCAAATATTCAACACAAAACTTCCTAAAGATTGTCAAAATGGAGTTTTTCCCCTACCAGCAGTTGCTGAAGTATATGCTGTGTCTGTATTTTTAAAATTTGCAGCTAGATATTATTATCTGAACATAAAATTTAGTGTCAATAAAAAAATCTATAGGTATAGAAAAGCATGGCAGTTACTCTAAGCTGGCAGCAAAACTTCCAGACTTAGACTGGTTGGTGAGTAACTGTTATTCATTAAAAGACCATTATTAAGGTACACAGTTTTAGTCACTTAATTTGTAACATGTGAAAACAAAACCAAAAATTGGGGTTCAAAAAGGTTGTGGTTTAAAAAAGCAATGTGCTTACATGACATGAAAGTACTTATAACACTTTACTTACTTACTTACAGGTATGTACTTACATGTTTTTACATGTCCTGTAAGTCCACCTATAAAATTTCCCAGCTTCTTACTACTAATTTTAATCCCCAAATAATTAGGAAAGCTAATTAAACTTCTGAGTTACATATTTATATATATATATCATTAATTTTCACAGTTACTTCATTTGCAATCAGTTAATTCCTATGATTCTTTCATTGTTTCTTTCATGTGCCTTATAGTTTTCAGTTTTCTTTTCACAAGTTGCAAACTCCAGCTTTCTTGCTTTCAATTCTTTTGCTACATTTGCTTTTGCCTCTATTTCTTTCTCATTTCTCTGTTATTTATACAGCTATCTATTTTCTTGTATTTCTCTTTTCATATCTGCTTTCTTAACCCAAGCACATCATACAACTCCTCAATGACAAAAGACAGAACTCTTCACTTCTATTTGCCTGGAAGCAATAACTATGAGCTATGATGTAATGAAATTCTGAACCACTTTGATGGGGGCAGGAATTGTAAGCTACAGCTGCAGAAAGTTTCTAAGCAGCTGCAAAAATCTTTTACACTGCTGTTGCAGTTTACAGGAAACTGAAACCCTTTTCCTCAAAGTCAAGCAATCCACCAGTTGATGTAGAAACGTATGGATAGTGTGCAGAAGATTAATGAGCCCTGGTTCAGTTTGAAACCAGTCAGTAAGGGGGTAAACTTGGGTAACCTGGCCATGAAATGGTGCAGCTTAGAAGGAAAAGTAGTAGAATAGTAAAATAAAATCAATCATCTTCAAGAAAGTAGTCGCTTATAAACTCCAATAATTGGCATGTAAAAATTTCATATGAAAACAGTCCAAGGAAAATGTAAAATTCAGGAGAGCTGGCAGTCCCATAAACTGCAAAAATGGCAAGCAGAAGTTATTCCAAGGGTATGGGAAGCCAAGCAGTCCAGTGGAGAGACCACATGGACTAAGTCGTAAGGTCTCCCCTGGTTTCAAATATGGGATGGACCACAGAAATACAGAAACTATGACAAACCAATGAGAATGTTTATAAAAGACCCATATGATCATGTAGATCAAAGCAAATACTAACCATTAGATACAGTAGCAAGAGACCATAGAAGTAAGTTTGTTCTATGGGTATGTTAGTTACAATAGGAATACAAATGAAAATGTTAGCTAATTAAGCATTGGAGCAAAGTAATTATCAAAAACAAGTACAGGCTTCCCTCCACACCCTTCAGCAAAACAGAAGCTTTGATAGGGAGACCTCATGTAAAAAGCACCAGAATAAAGCAGGTAAGAAATCAGCCTGGCAAAGGGAAAGAACAGGCTAGAGAACACTTTGGTATGTTTGACTTTTTAAAATAGTTGTGCAAGTGATATTCACTTAAACATTTACATTTGGCTGCAGCAGTCTCAGAACTCAGTATTTGTGATCTTTAAGAATTCATAGAGAAGAGGAACATTCTAAAAAACTAGAAGAATGAAAATGAAAAGCTGTTCATTATAAGGGGTTACATTTGCAAAAAGACAAGGTATATGAAGGACATTTATTTGCAAAAATAATTGCAAAAATATAAGGTAGATAAGCATTGGGACAGATTAGAAACAACAGCTACAGCTGGGCTAAGCCAGTTTCTGAAGGTGTCCTCCAGTCACATTTTGAAGGAATTTTTGACCATTACAAAGTCACCATTAATTTAAATTAACTTAATTTACTTTAAGAAAGGTTTCATAACTTTGATCTACTGCCTGCTGCATTTAATAAAGAATAATAAGAAGAAAACTGAAGAGAAAAATATTTCTATCACAGGATTCATGTTTTCAATCCAAATTAATCTATGACAATATATAAAATTACTTAATTGCTTGATGTAAGATCTTCTTTATTATCAAACTTACTTTGTAGCCTTTGATTGAGACGATCAAGAGACTGGAAAATCTTCAGTTCTTCTATTGAAAGTCCACTCATGCCTGGACACAGAGCCCTGTTAGGCAGTAAGGACCAGCTGGCTGGTTGCACACTTTCCAAGGCTGCCAGGATTTCATCCTCTGCAAGGGATCCACTTGCTAGTTTTTCTGCCATGAGAAACTGAATGGTGCTCTCTGAAACTGAAGAGAATATAGAGGTAACTTGAAATGAGAAGAGGTCATGATTTTTAAATATACTGCTTGCTTTCATGACTATAGGTTTGTGAAACACATAAAATTCACATTAAAAGATCAAAAGGATGGCAAAGCCAAGAAGCATGATATGCTAGAAAATTACATAATTAAGATCAGTCATGCAGCTTACAATTGGCACCAGGGCAAGTTCTACTGACTTCAGAAGTATGCGATGATAGCAAGCAATACCTGTCCATATCATATGGTTATATGTGACACATACAACTGTCATACAGATAAATACAAACAGGACTGGAATTAAATTTGAACATACGTTGCAATGCATTTATAAAACCATCAATATAATGTCATGTTTCTGTGTAGAGAAGGTCTACAAAAAAGGGTCCACAAACTACCCTTTCTTAGTGTCCTGGGTTCAGCTACAGCAGTCATTTTTTCTCCTTCTTAGTAGCTGGGGCAGTGCTGTGGTTTTGACTTTCAGTCTGGGAACAATGCTGATAACACCGATGTTTTTAGTTGTTGCTCAGTAATGTTTACTCTGACCAAGGACTTTCTCAGTCTCATGCTTTGCCAGAGAGGAGGGGAAGCCAGGAGGAAGCAGAGACAGGACACCTGACCCAAACTGGCCAAAGGGGTATTCCATACCACAGCACGTCATGCCCAGTATATAAACTGGGGGGAGTTACCCGGAAGGCCCAGATCGCTGCTTGGGTCAGGCTGGGTATCGGTCGGCGGGTGGTGAGCGGTTTGTGTCCTTTTCCCTTGTTATTCCTCTTATCATTATTATTGGTAGCAGTAGTGGTTTGTATTATACCTTAGTTACTGGAGAGCTGTTATCTCAACCCGTGGGAGTTACATTCCTTCGATTCTCCTCCCCATCCCTCCGGGAGCGGGGGGAGGAAGGAAAAGGGGGGGAGTGAGCGAGCGGCTGCGTGGTTCCAAGTTGCCGGCTTGGCTTGAACCACGACACTTAGAATCACTGAGAGGCTTGAGAGGAGGCCCAGTGCAAACTTCATGAAGTTCAACAAGGGCAAGTGCAAAGTCCTGCATCTGGGTCGGGGCAATCCCAAGCACCAGTACAGGCTGGGTGAAGAATGGATTGAGAACAGCCCAAGGACTTGGGGATGTTGGTTGATGAGAAGCTTAACATGAGCAGGCAGTGTGCGCTTGCAGCCCAGAAAGCCAACCATATCCTGGGCTGCATCAAAAGA
>NW_009935021.1:34271-34659 GCF_000696875.1 Nestor notabilis
TTGGGCTGGAAGTGACCTACTGGCTGTGTGCACTTGCAGCCCAGAAAGCCAACCTGTATGCTGGGCTGCATCAAAAGAAGTATGAGCAGCAGGTTGAGGGAGGTGATTCTGCCCCTCTAGTCTCATGAGACACCATCTGTAGTTCTGCATTCAGCTCTGGGGCTCCCAAAACAAGAGAGATGTGGACCTGTTGGAGCAAGTCCAGAGGAGGCCACAAAGATGATCAGATGGCTGGAGCCCCTCTGCTATGAAATCAGGCCGAGAGTTGGGCTTGTTCAGACTGGAAAAGGGAAGGCTCTGGAGACATCTTATGACAATCTTTCAGTACCTTAAGGGGGCTTACAAGAAAGCTGGAAGGGGACTTTTTACAAGGGCAGATAGTGACAGG
>NW_009935022.1:0-19228 GCF_000696875.1 Nestor notabilis
TGGTGCTGACAGCGCATGGGCGCCTGCACCCCGTACACATCTCTCACATGAACTGTGGGAAAGTCTTAAAAGCAAAAGTGGACTGAGAATATGTTTAAAATTTTTTGATCAAAAAACCCTGCAAATGAAGCTCTCTAAATTGAACAACGCTTCTAGACACTAAATCATTCTGGAAAGTTAATTTAAAAGAGAAGTCTTATGTCAGCAATGAAGAATTGTATGGCTGTTTAATGCAAGGTTACAGGAGGACTGTGAAAGCCCTTAAAAGTTTCCTTTTAAAATGTGGGACTTTACTGTTGTGTTTTCATGCTTTTCAGCTGTCAAACATATTTCATTTGCCTGTTGAATTTCCTAGGGATTTCAAGTGCTCTGTTTTTTGGAAAAATCACGTAATTTATGCCACTATGCAATTTTAAACCATGTTTTTCTTTAAAGCCCAGTTTTGTTCGGCTTGTCATTTGTTCTTTCTGTTAGTAATGGCCATTCTGAAATACACAGTTATATATGTTCAAACAATTGGTAGGGCTGGTCTCTTTTTAAAAATAGTTGGTGGTGCAGTACAGTGACATTCCTAATGAGAAGGTTGAGTTAATGGTATGCAGAAACAATTAGCAACTAGATTCCTCTTAGATTTTTCAGTGATTAGTTTTGTGGTTTTTCTTTTATAAAGTCTGAAATGCCAGCAAAATGTGTGTGCATGCTGGAAGCTTTTCCCATAAGGGACATAGCATGGCAGAACTCCTACTCAGAACTCGCTAATCAGAGCAGCTGAAATAAATACTAATGGGGTGTTGCTTCTGCAAGAATTTCTATTCTGCACAGGCTAAAAAGTTACTATATCCTTTATCTCCTACCACCATTTAGTAAAAGGAAAAAGTCAATAATCTGAGAAATATCTTCCTAACATTAGCAACCATCACATCAGACTCATAGGGATCTTCACTACCCTGAAGAATGATAAGTCTTCAGAAACATTTGAATCAGTAAGGTCCCACTCTGTGCTAGAGTTCAAAGTTTTCATATGCTTACAAATAAGCCTTGACAATTTGATCTACTACATTCTGGGTCAAAAGCTCAGAATTTAGTCAAATTACTTCAATAAGTTCCTTGTTTAATTGTCTTGGACATGTATTTTGGATAAATTAGGGCAATAAGCAAGAAAAATTTTCTTTTTCTTTTAGTAGCTGTAAAATGCACAGATGGCAGGTAGAGAGCTCTTCTAGGTATACTATTCTCTGTGTTGCACTTTGGTAAAGACCACAGAACTCAAGCACAAAATCTGCTTGAGTTTAGGAAAAGACAGCAATAGTTTAAATCTTTCTCGTATGAAGGGAAGATGAGCAATGCACATCTGTAACTCCTCTGTCTCCAAGACATTTTAAGTCTATTCATTATCAGACCAAAGACATTCTGCATTTTGTCAACAAAAATAATAGTACACATTGTCAGATGCATGGCATTTCCACAGCAATGCTTTTTTGACAGAAAAGACAAGTAAATAACCCCCAATCTCCCTCTACTTTGCTTAATTTGTTTCTGCTATCTCAAAACAGACTATTATCGTGTTTATAAATCAAAGCGTAATGCTTCTTAACTGCATGACAATCTCAAATGGGCTGAACAATCTGGGGGACTACAAACTGCACACACATCTGCTGGTGAGGCACAAAGATCTGGAAATGCACAAAACTGGCAATCTGGAGCATCCCACTTGCCTTCCTATCATAAATGCTGTAGTCAGTGCTGTCGAGACAATGATGAAAAACACATTGAAGTTAAGAAGCAATCTAATACTAAAACCTAAGACTTTCCTAAATAGGATTAAAGTATTCAACCTCAGTAATAGGGCTGCAGTACTGAGAGCCTGAAATCAGTTAAATAAAGGGAAAGAGGAAACAATCTGAAGACAATGAGAATACTGTTGCTTAAGAAGTTCTAGAAAAGTAGATCGTATTCCTTAGAAAGCTGATACACTTCATGAGAGCAGATCTAGAGTATTCCAACAAAAGATAAACACATATGCACCTAGGGCAGTCCTCAACAAGACTTTGCTCAGTTTTCATTGAGCCGTGGAACACCTGATGGAAGGCCTGGATTTGCTCAAATTCTTTTTAGCAAGGCGCTGAATCAATTCTTTCCCATAATCTCCACACCAAGGGAATAATCTTTCACAGCTATCCTAACTCCACAAGTTACATGTCTGAATAACAGTTTAGCTCCTTTTAAAAAGCATGGGTGCAATTTTTACTGCAAAAGTCCATGTTAATTTTTGTCTTTAGTGGCAAGACTTTGGTAAGGAATAACCACAGAGGCAAAACTTTCGCATACTACCAATTGAAATCCAGCATTTGGATAGATTCCTCCTCTCTTCTTGGGGATTTGTTCTTTGACTTGTGTGTTAAGCAACAAAGTCACATTCTAGTCTGACAAATGTTGCATTTAGGATCATTATGATGCAATTTCATGATTTTAGTTTATCTGACAAAAAAAAATATGGAGACAGTTGCTCATCTCAAGGAGAGACTGAGAGATTTAATGGCTTTATTTGGTTTATGCCAGCCTGTAGGCAAGAATTATTTACAGCACAATATTCATTCAGGCCTTCCAATATTTTTTTTTTTTTTCCCAGAAAACCAGACTTTGGATACAGCCAGCAAAAATTATTCCAAGCACTTTTGCAGTCAATTAAAGAATGAAGCTGCTTGACTAAAAGTGGAAAATGGAATATATTACCATGGTATTACTTCACAAATTGCAAACAGTTGTTTGAAAACATTATTCTTTACAAAAGTGGCACTTTCGTTGCATTTCATTTGCACAGCACACTAAACTTCCACTTTTCCTCTCTCCTGCTCCTTTTCAAAACAAAAAAAAAAATAAATGTGACATTACGAAGATGAAGCCTTGGCATCATGCTATCAAAAAGTACATTCTAAATTAATTTTTTCTGGAAAGACAACTGCATGAGCTTTCTATTAGAGATTTATGTCCTTGATAGTTCTAGTACTTCTGTATTCCATGGTAAACTATAAAGACACTTAAAAAAGATTCTTCTTCTTTTTTCCTAAAGGAAAAAAGTAGCTTCTCCAACTGAAATTCATAAATTAAAGGTAACGTAAAACTAGCAGAACAGGATGCACAATTTCTATAATGGGAAAATTCTAAAAAAGTTAATGTATTTATGATTGAATACTTTTAATTAATTTTTATATGTAATGTCATTAAAAAGATTGAGGATCAATTTGGACAAAAATATGTGAACCCAATATTTTACTACTATTTTAATCCCTTGACTAAAACTTGCTTTTCTAAAACTAGGAAAAACCTCACTGTTTGAGATTTCCACTTCCACTAAAAAAATGAGAAATGTTAGTTTTATGATAGGTTCCTACAGAATTATTAAAAGAGATAAATAATGAACACTTTTAACGAAAACTTTTATTATTTATTTTATTATCATTGAAAAAGAGCTGTAATGAAATACTAATTGAATAACATAAAAGTACATATGGACATTTTGAGAGGATGACTGATGTTAAAAAAATCCAGTTCATCTCAGTTGAGATAGGTGATTCACAATTTTTATTTACTAAAAAAAAAAAATTATTTAATTATCATTTTTTTTGTCACAGAAATTTTAATTTGAACTCTCTTAGCTATAGATTAAGGGATATAATACATTAATGAAAAGTACGACTTCATGATGTTACAGACATGAAATTGTTACAGACATGGGGAAGGAAATACTTTATTAATGCAGTTGGTGTGTCTAGTAAAATCAAATATTAACCAGGTGACCTGATGCAGCATACACTGGAATTATGGAAGGCTGCCTATTGATTTAATGGTTACCAGATGATCACAGATTTCAGTGAGGCTTTGTTGTAGTTTCAGGCTGTTGAGTACCCATTAAAATCTTGACTTAGGCTAAATCTATGATTTCACTTTGGTGAATTAAACCTTAGACTGAATTACTAAAGTTATCTCAGGACTCAAATACATTCATCATTTACTCTTAAGCAATCTGCATTTCTCAAATGCAACAACATGCTTCAAGAGCAGTGGGGAAGACAGTCTAGCTTTGATCATATTTTATGTTACCTGTGTTTGTTTCAGAGCTCTTTTGTTTGCATTTTTTATGAGCCAGGGCTCTGAGAAAGGATTCAGACTTCTCTCTATACTCTATTCAGTGCTGTGGGAATCCAGTAAACGTGCTCACAGATTTTCAACTGGGAGGGCTTTCCTGGGCTTTGTTGATTTTGCGGTTTGCTCTCAAATACAGTAGGAAATTTTGGCTGGCGTTTCCAGGGTTACCTAAGGCATTTTGGTGACCAGTTCCTATTAAAATTAATATGAATTGAACATACAAGTCCCATTGGTAATCCCACCTTTTATGTTACTAAAACAATAAAAGTAAAATAAAATTTATGTTGCATTAAAAAAGAATGTCTTGCTATTTATATAACCATCCAGCAGTCTGTTTTCCTTCAACCTGCACTGAAATGCTTTACAGAAACTCCATAAAAGCACTTTTATTATAGTTCTAGAGGCTCATACTTGGGCCTTGCTTTACATGTTTTTTTTTACTCATATTTATGTTATATTACAGTATATTTCTGAAATTTTGATTTGTAATTTATTACAGGAAAAAGCCATAAGAATAATAAAAAAATGTTGATGCTTTATATCTTTCATATTTCACTTTCATCAAGAGTTTCTGAGCACTAGACATACCTTTGCTATGGTTAGGAATCAGTCCTGCATGGTGTAGTCCTAGAAAAGGAAAGTAGGAAGAACACAGTTGAAGCACTTGAGTGCTGCCTTTAGAATGTTAGTTGCACACTGAAGAACAGATTCACTGTTAATATCACAGAAGACTGAGAATGTAAGAGATAATACTGATGGAATGCAAATGCATTCATAAAGTTTCTCAGGGTTAGGACAGAACTGAAAGCTCTTTTAGCATTCAGCTCAATAAGGCAGTGACGGATCTTAAGCTCATATGACACAAGAACTAGCTGGAAAAAGAAATCTTTTTGCATGAAACAAAATGAAACAAAACAAAATATTTTTTAAAAATATTCATCCAAAACATAGATGAAAAGTTAAAAAAATACAGAAAATTAATATTGGAGTTTCTTTTTGCTTGTCATTTATTTGATAGAGAGGATCTTCACAGTGTCACTTTCTCCTGTAGGAAGCAAAACTGATATGACTCTTTAAGAAAAGCAGTCAAAAGGCTTTCATTTAATTTTCTTGATGGAATTTTCAGATTCTTGAAAAACAGAGATTTTGTTTTAGTTATAAAATCAATGAGATTAAAAGTATTCAACAGCAAAGTTATTTCTGTCCAAATACGGTTCATGCAATTTTTTCCATACTTCTATAAGTCATTAGTAAGCATAATTCTTAGTAATACTGTGCTCTTACACTTTAAAAATATTAACACATAGCTTTAATTATCTTTCCAGAAATTTAAGCTAATTTTTTTTTATAAAACTTCAGATTCTCTGTCTCTTCTTCTTCCTGTTCTCCCTTTTTTAAAAAGAAGCTGTATGCTTGCTTTGCAAAAAAGGAGCTGGAAGTCTTGGTGGGCAAGTTGAACATAAGTCAGCAGTGTGCCCTTGCATTAAAGAAATTCAACCACATATACAGAGATGGGATCATAAATGCAGACTGGAAGGGCCTCGGGAATTGCCTAGTCCATCCCGCTGCTCAAAGCAGGGTCTGCCATGCTGTCAGACCAGGTTATTCAGAGCTTTACCCAGTCAGGACCTGAAAACATCCTAAGAGAGAGACTGCACAGCCTTTCTGGGCAGCCTGCTCCGCTGCCTGCCTGTTCTCTGATTGAAGAAGTGTTTCTCAATAGCCAGTCTGAATTCACCTTATACTTGCTGTCTCTCATCTTTCCACCTTGAACCACTGGGAAGATTCCCCCTTTAGCTTCTGGATAAACCCTTATAGTTACTGGGGCATTGTTGTTCAACACCCCTGAACAAACCGCAGTTCCTCAGTCTCTCCTCACAGGTCAAGTGGTAAAACCCCCAGCCAGTCCCCTCAGCTGAACTCACTCATTCATCAATTCTTTCTTATATTGAGGGGCTCAAAACTGGATGCAGTATTTCAGATTGGATCTCATGAATGCTGAATAGAGGGGTCCTCTCAGTGATCTGGCTGTATCCCTGAGAATACATACCAGGAAAACGTTGCCCGTCTCTGCAGCCAGGGCACACAGCTGGCTCATGCTCAGCTTGTGCCTGTCAAAGGCCCACAGGTCAATCCCCACAGGGCTGCCCCTAGGCAGGCAGGTCCTCAGCCCGTGCCCTTCAGAAAGGCGAGCACTTGGCTTTGCCTTTGTTGCATTTCATGAAGTTCCTGTTGGCCCATTCCTCCAGCTTCTCTAGATCACACTGGACTACAGTTCTGCCTTTCAATGTATTGCCTAGCTCCCCAGTTTGGTGTAATTTCCAAACATGATTAGAGTCTCTATCACATCTGCCAGATCACTGATAAAGATGTTGAATGGAACAGGTCCCAGAAGAGCCCACTGCACTTGTTACCACTTTCCACTTAGAGTACAAACCATTAACCTCCACTTTCTGAGCCTAACTGTACAACCCAGTTTTTATCCATTTAGTTGTCCACCCATTCAGACTGTTACGTCCCAGTATTAAGGGAGATAGTGTTGAAAACCTTGGTAAGTGACATCTACTGCAACTCATTCTACCATTTTGTTTGGAGCCTGTATTCTGCTGACAGGCAGGGTACACAACCAAATGACCATACACTAGCTGTATGACATGCACAGTTTATTAAACAAGCACACTAAAGCGAATCAGGCATATATCTCTCTGTATATAGTGAATAAATACAATAAAGTAAATCATACAGATACATAAGTAAAGCACAGAGGAAAATTAGCAATGTGTCAAATCATTTCTGTATATAGAGAACAGAGATTAAGAAGAAACACATCATCAGTCATCAACGAATCATCATCCAGGCCCACACTCCAAACGGGGAAGCCCTGTTGCAGCCAATGCTGGGAGTCTTCAGGTTCCTATGCGGTGCATCCCCCCATAAGTGAGGCTTCAGATTCGAGGGTCCTGCTTTTATACTCTTAGAAAATCAACTGGCTTTATGTTAGATCTGTAATTGTTTACTCGTGGGGCTGTGAAGTTTTTTATGATCTCCCTATTGTCCACACCAAGACCATTGGCCAGGCTCCCTGGCACAGCTAAGCACGAAGGTCATAGGATAGCTGCACCCTTATGTTTTCCTGCCTCTTTCTGACAAACAGTCGCGATGAACATAAACGTATATACTCTACCGAATACACTTTGACAAAAACATACTTTGTTACGTCTCTCAGTCATGAATGGGAATCAACTCTCAGCTAGGTTCCCATCCAGTACAGCCTGTGAGACCAAATCCCCATATTGGGGCTCCCCTGTACAAGAAAGACATAAATGTACTGGATCAAGTCCAGTGGAGGGTCACCAAGATAGTCAGGAGACTGGAAAACTCAGTGTAGGATGAGAGACTGAGAGCTCGGTTTGTTCATCCATGATAAGGGAAGGCTAATGGGCAGTTTTACTGTTGTACAACTCCCAGGTGGGTTGACACGAATAAGATGGAACCATACTTTTCTTGGAAGTACACAGTGAAAGCAGAAGAGGAAACAGGCCCAAGCTGCAACACAGGAAATTTCAGCTAGGTATAAGGAAAAGCTTTTTCACTGTGAGGTGATCAAATACCAAATAATAAAAAGCATTCATGACTACTTTTGTACCATTTCCTACACATAATGGAGGGACCAACTATTTCCTTAACCTTTCACTCACTCATGCGTACAAAATTTTTCTCTTGGTGTACTTTTTATGCCTTATTTGTTGCAATTCATTTTATACTTCAACTTTCTGATTCTCTATTCATAGTTGCATTGTTTAGTTCTCATCCTCAGTAATTTGATTTAGTCACT
Source organism: Nestor notabilis (assembly GCF_000696875.1). Lineage (NCBI taxonomy): Eukaryota > Metazoa > Chordata > Aves > Psittaciformes > Psittacidae > Nestor > Nestor notabilis. Next base: position 7,982 of record NW_009935022.1, read on the forward strand.
TCTTGTGACATTCTTTCTTCAATTTCTATTATTTGAAAATCATATAGATTGGTAATGTTGATACATCTTTAAACTTCCCTTCATTTATGATCTTAAAATTACCTCTGTCACTCTTGAACTCCCTTTTCGTTGAGAAATAGTACCCAGATAATTCTACCTACTGCCCTTCTCAGTTAATTGAACATGGATTTCTGTAAGTCCATCACGTGGTTTCACATGGAATTTCCTGTATGCATTACATGCTACAGATTATATGCATTCATGTATGTCACAAGTACAGAAGTTTTTTACGTAAAGACTGAATTTAGATGTTTCCAATACCCCAGTACTGCTGGACTATATATTATGTTCACAAATGTCAAAAAGAAAAGAAGACTATTAGCTTAGTTGATAATAATCTTCCGTATGTCACAAATACTTGTTACAAATACTTGTTTTATATAAATACAGACTCACGACATGTTAAAAACCTCTTTTAATCCTCAAAAATTATAAGAATTACATCCTCACTAAAATGTATATTTAGCTAGTATTTTAAAAATAGTTCATTAATTTTTGGAATAATTACAAGTACAAAAAATGAGAAAAGAGATATAAGAAAAAGTTATCCTTTTAAAATGAAGGTTCACAGTGTGAGTAGGGAACAAGTGCTTTATTTTGTGTATTTAATGTAAAAGTTTTTGAGAGCCTTGTAATTATTGTTAGAGTTTAATTTAGTATGTAAATAGTATGTTTAATTTGTTCTCCATTTCTTGGATAGCCATCCTGATTTTTTTAAAAAACATGCTAGCTTAAAGTACAAAAAGTATTTTGTGTGACTAAAACCAACCCCTTTCTACCTCTGAATGAAAAGTTCCCCATTTAATGCCAAAATTTTTAAATTCCCTTCATGTTATTTTCTTAAATTAAGAGCTAAAAATCAGTACTTCATGTTCAGAAACATGAAAATACCAAGTTGATTCTATCAATGTTAAGAGCTGCTGCTTCCAATTCAGAAGCTAAGCTTAAAGCTAATCTTTTAACACTGTCCAATGTTAAAATGCTACTATCCATTGTACAGTAAAGTGTCCTATTTTGCTAAAATGTGCTTATACAATGCTTGGGACAGCTTGAGAAATATCTTTTTTTCAGTTCTTAAAATATGAAGATAGAAAGAACTGTATACAAATTCATACTGAAATCTGGGGTGTCTGTTTCCTTTCTCAAAAATCCCAAATGGCTTCAGTATGAAATTGTCAAGCATTGCACAAATTACAAATGTCAGTTTGCTTCTTTTTTTAATCGTATTTATATATGTCACATAAAAATACTACTCACATGTATCTTACCCACTTCGACATGCAGATTTTGTGGCATGAACTTCTCACCCTGTCAGGTACTACTTTGTAGATGTTTGCTGAAATAAACAGGTCTTTGCCTTTAGAAGTCTCAAAATTGTACAAGTTTTCTGAGGCAAGAAAGAGTAAGGAATTGGGGTCAATTTGAATATTTTAACATTACTGTGATGTTTGATGTTTGATTTTTGATAACCTACCACATCAAGGAAGGCCAAGTATATCTGCATCACTGTCAAATGAAAATTCAGTAGCCAATCCAAAACTTTAAGAATGGAAACTATTAGAACATACACTATAATGTCCTTCTAACATAGACGACTAACATTTTTCACATCTTAGCTCTATGCTTCACTGTAATACTGCCTCTGTCATTCAAAAAATCTTTTAACAAACAAAAATAATTTCTCATATATCAAGGGATAATCTACATACTCAGATTTGCCCTAGCTGAGTATGTGCTTATCACAGTGCCAAATTCAGTCCAGTAGTGCTGAGTCTCCATTAACATATTCTGAATCTCAGCATGGTTTGTAAAGCTCAGACTTGACTCTGTAAATCAGCAATCACAAACCTGTGCAAACATGGGAAAAATAAAACGTTCAAACATCCTCAGACTTTCATATTGGAAGAAAATCTCTTTCTTATTTTTGTCTTCTCCTTTTCCTCCTTTTTCTTGACCACAAAACCAAATAGAAACTCATACCAGACCCAAGTTTAAAAATTATGTAAAGTACAGATTATGAAATGTGGCAGAATGTGAGTACCAGCATGTATCAGTTAGTTCTAGCCAAAGGTCAGAATGTATTTTTGTTCACAAAACCATTAAATCAAACCATCGAGTGTTGCTCTTCTGAAAACCAGGTATTAAATATTAAAGAAAAAGTATAGTGAGAAACTTGAGAGGTAATTTGTGCTACACTCATGATCACAGTTGCTCCACAGAGTTCCTTGAGCCAAGAGTTTGCATTTTTTTCTTACACTAGGAAAAGAACATATATGACATATATGGATGAAATATATTGCCTTCCCCAAACAGCTGAGATCCTTAAATAGAAACAAAAAAATAAAGTAGGTTGAAAAGGATTTTTGGAGATCAACAATGCCCTCAGAGCAGAATGAACTTCAAAGAAAGTTGCTTAGTGACATGTCCAGCTGGGTTTTGAGTATCTTCAAGGATGAAGAACCCACAGCCTCTCTGGGCACCTGTGCCAGTGTTTGACCACCTTTATGGTGAAAAATATTTTTTTGCAGGTGCTTAGAAACTCAGGACAGATTGCTTGTAAACAGGGGGTAAAAAGGGGAGTTAGATATTGTCGTAAGGGAACACTCATATACGAAATAAGATTTCTTGAACAAGATGGTCAGTTACTGTCCTGATAGCAATGGGAGTTGTCCTGGTTGTCCTGGGTTCAGCTACAGCAGTCATTTTTTCTCCATCTTAGTAGCTAGTGCAGTGCTGTGTTTTTGACTTTCAGCCTGGGAACAACGCTGATAGCACCGATGTTTTTAGTTGTTGCTCAGTAATGTTTACTCTGACCAAGGACTTTCTCAGTCTCATGCTCTGCCAGGGAGGAGGAGAAGCCAGGAGGAAGCAGAGGCAGGACACCTGACCCAAACTGGCCAAAGGGGTATTCCATACCACAGCGCATCATGCCCAGTATATAAACTGGGGGGAGTTACCCGGAAGGCCCAGATCGTTGCTCGGGTCAGGCTGGGTATCAGTCAGCGGGTGGTGAGCGGTTGTGTCTTTTTCCCCTTGTTATTCCTCTTATCATTATTATTGGTAGCAGCAGTGGTTTGTATTACACCTTAGTTACTGGAGTGCTGTTATCTCAACCCGTGGGAGTTACATTCCTCTGATTCTCCTCCCCATCCCTCTGGGAGCGGGGGGAGGAGGGAAGAGGGGGGGAGTGAGCGAGCGGCTGTGTGGTTCCAAGTTGCCGGCTGGGGGTTAACCCCACCACTGGTTTTGCCTGGGATAGAGGTAATTTTCTTCCCAGTAGCTGGTACAATGCTGTGTTTTGGCTTTAGTCCGAGAACAATGCTGATAACACACTGATGTTTTAGTTGTTGCTGAGTAGTGCTTATGGATTTTCCAGTCTCTCATGCTCTGCCAGTGAAGAGGGGTACAAGGAGCCAGGAGAGAGAAGAGACAGGACACCTGACTAGAACTAGCCAAAGGGGTATTCCATAGCACAGCATGTCATGACCAGTATATAAGTTGGGGGAGTTACCCAAAAGTGACTGATCACTGCTCAGGTGGGGCTGGGTATGGGTCACCAGGTAATTGTATTGTGCATCACTTGTGTTGGTCTTTTTCTAACTTTTCCCTTTTAGTTTTATATTTTCTCCCCTTGCTATTTCCCTTATCATTATTACCATTATTAGCATTATATTTTACTTTAGTTATTAAACTGTTCTTATCTCAACTGTGGGGTTTATATTCTTTTGATTCTCCTTCCCATCCTGCCTGGGGAGGGAGGAAGAGGGGGTGTGTGAAAGAGCAGCTGAACGGTGCTTAGTTATCAGCTGAGTTTAAACCATGACAGGAGTCCCTGTTACAAAGTTCCTTGCAGCTACAGCTTCACCTGGATCTGACAAGACATCCTGAATTGTGCTCACTTCTAATAATCTAGCTGTCCCATGGTTCTGCCAACCACTCTGCCCATTCATAATTCATCACTATTTGTAATCTTAGTAGCATATAAAACAGCTCTTAAATATGTTATCTACTTAAAAAAGACTGTCTTACCTGACCATCCACAGGAAAAGTTTATACTGACTATTTACCACTGGTTCATTTCTGAAACAGCATCCACCCAGGGGAATCAGTGGAGGGAAGGGCCAGATTCTTCATCCAGGATCATAGAATCATAGAAATATAGAATGGCTAGGGTTGGAAGGGACCTCAAGATCACCTAGTTGCACCCCTGCTGCCATGGACAGGGACACCTTCCCCTAGACCAGGTTGCTCAAAGCTCCATCCAGCCTGGCCTTGAACACTTCCAGGGCTGGGGCAACATTCCAGGGATATTAACCAACACACAAAAATACAAACTGGAGTACGCATAGTGGAAGCTGATTGGTGTAATTTCTAGAGATCCTATATGTCAGTCAAATACTTAATTGTGAAGGTGACTTGAAGTTCAGTCAATCATGTAATTTCAAGTCAGCTTGTTCTCTCAAATCATTTCCTTATCTCATCTACATAGATAAACAGTGAAGCCATCCATGAAATTATATAAACTGGGCAGAGTTACTCGGAAGGGCAGATTGCTGCTTAGGTCAGGCTGGGTATCAGTTGGCAGGTGGTGAGCAATTGTACTGTGCATCACTTGCGTTTGTTTTCTTTCCTTTCACCTTCTAGTTTTACATTCTCTCCCCTTGTTATTTCCTTTATTATTATTACTATTAGTAGTAGTAGTTGTTTTATATTATACTTTAGTTATTGGACTGTTCTTATCTCAGCCTGTGGGGCTTACATTCTTTCGATTATCCTACCCATCCCACGTGGAGGGGGGAAGGTTGTGGCAGTGAGTGAGTGGCTGTGTGGTGCCAAGTTACCAGCTGGGCTTAAACCACGAAGGATATTTATATGCATTAATGAGATCCCCTCTCAGTCGTCTCTAGACTGAACAGGCCCAGCTCCTGCAATCACTTCTGATAAGAGAGGTGCTCTAGACCCCTAATAATGTCTGTGGCCCTCCGCTGAACCTTTTCCAGTAGCTCCTTGTCTTTCTTGTACTGAGGAGCCCAGAACTGGACATAGTACTCCAGATGTGGCCTCATTAGGGTGGAGGAGAGAGAGAGAATCACCTTCTTGTTACTGGCCTCTAGAGATTCCATTAAAATAGGATGCCATATTTCAGTCTACTCTAACCACTGAGATTTTCTTACTTGGCAGGCAATTTCTTGCACTGCCTTCAGTTCCCAGCTGCTTGTCACTATCCTCATGAAGGCTACAACTGGTGCACACTTCCTTCTGTGCTCCAAAAAGGAAGCAGAAGCTCAGCAAAGGACACTTTTAGCTGAAGGAATTTTGTGTTTCCTGTACTTATTATCACAGGTTGGAGTGGGATCCACTCCCTCAGTCCCAAATCTAGGGATTTGGCTGCCTGGGCTTAGGGCTAGCATTTGGTGCAGCTCTGTGGCTTTAAGTCAGGAAAAAGAGACATTTGAGAAAGACCTAAGAGAAGTGACCATATGGCCACATGCACCCTTGGTCCTCTCCTGAGCAACCTTGGGGCTGTGCCTGTTCCTGGTCTTGTAACTCTCCGATCCTGCCCTGGTGCTTTTCCTGACAGTTGCCACCACATGACCACCTCAGGGCCCTGGTTCTGGCCTGGCCCAACTTTCTTGGCTCAGATTACTGGAGTGCAGGGGGACTGCATCTGCCAGGGAGGGATGGGAAGGGTCCTGTCAGCCTCTGGGCACTCATGCTGACCCTGGACAAATACTCAGATATATAACACTCAACTGATAACTCAATGTAGTCCGGAACATCTCTCCCCCACTACCACCCCACAACATTTATTTCAATTCAACGGCTTGGGGCTATTCAATTGGTGTTTTGGGTACAAGGTTTAAAGTTTTCCCAAAAGTCTTCAATAAATATAAAAAAGATAAAACATGATTGTACTGCAAACATCTAGTGTTAGAAACTGAAAGTGGTCCTGAATGCCCTTCCTTTTTAAGATGTTAAGAAATTGTGTATATGAATCTTTCTTTTGTAATCTTTCACACACACCCTGCAAGAAAGAAGATACAAAAAACCCACAAAACCCTAACTCATTTTTCATGAAAGAAAATGTATTTTTTTTAAACAAGATTTATCATGTTATGCCTATTCAGTGTTTCACCAGAATATTGTTCTTCCAGTTGTCCTAAAGCATCAGGCTACATTAGGACCATCAATATTTCATTATGCATATCACAAAACCACAGGAAATACTGCAGCTTTTTGAAGTGTGTAATGAATCATAGCTCTGTTATCTCTTCTTTTCACCTCAGTTAACAGAAAGAAAAAAATACCTGTATGTGGAAATTGTAAGATACAATCAGTAGTAGAAATAGATGTGAATGTTCTCTCTTGTTCAGTCCTTAAAGAATTCCTGTCAAATTCCTCTACTAAAATCAATCATTTCCTAGTCATTTATTAATGAGAAAAAAAAAAAAACAAACCACCAGGTTTTAATACGCTTACTTGGTTTATAATTATTAGCAGGTTTATTCAATTATTTAAATTTTGACGTTGGCCTTTTTGGCTGTTGTTTCAGAACATTGCAAACCTTCCCAGTTACCTCTGAATTTATCAAAATATTTCAATATTCTTCTTCCTCCTGGCTACAAATAAGTGGAAGAATAGTGTTTATTGTCATGTCAGAACTCTTTAGAACTCTTTCAGACATAGCACCATATCTAAATTTTGATTTTCCGTGGGTTTGAAGGGGTTTTTTTTTGGTGTCAAGATCACAGACAGCTGAGGATAGCCACCAAATTGATGAAAATTACTTAAAGAAACAAAATTCACTTTCTCTTAGGCTTAGAAAACAAAGGCAAAAGGCAGGCAATACATTTAAAGCAATCCCTTTCTTCAGATTACACCATTTACAAAAAAACAAACAAACAAACAAACAACCAAAATACCTGTTTCTAAGTTATACAGGAATGACATTGTCTTTGGAACAAGGTGCTTGCTAATTTTATTTCTTCATCAGTGATAAGCTGATCAACTAACTGCTGTAGCGGAAAAGATAAGGTGCAAAGAAGCTGCAAGCAGTAGGTACAGTCCTACTGAGTGACTCCCCACTGGAACCAATTAAATCCCAAAACAAATAGATTCTAATATACTCATTTTACTGGAATAAATCCTGGTTCTTCCAAAGCAAGGCAAGAACCACTTAGGTGCATAACTATAAGTAGAGAGTGATTTCAAGCATACCAATATAACTGTATGTAAATATACCCCAAGCACCAAATCTCTTTGATGAGAAAATTTTCACGAAGTTAGCAGGATCACACTGAGTAGCCAACAAGAAAGGTAAAAAAAATTACATTAGGGATTTCTCCCAAAAATTAATATTTCTCACTTCCTGTAAAAATATAGAAAGGAAAAGCTTTTACTCTGTAGAAATTACAAAGCATAATATTAAATCTGCACTAAAAAAATTAAAAAGAAGGAAAGGGAGCTAGGAATGTTCAGTAATCATTGATCTAGTCAAATCAACTACTCCTACACAGAATATTGGTCATATAAATCCTCCCTATTATCACTTCATATTTTCATGAAGAAAATTTGACTGATAGTGATTTGTATAAATTGCATAGAATACATGCAGTCTTAGACACATTGATAAAAGCTGCCTGGACACATCTGTAAATCAAATCCAGTGAAATTTGACTGCAATATATGTCTATTAAATCAGGTGAAACAATATGGTTTTCTGTTTCCCACTGGTTAAATTCAGGAAAAATATATTGACAATTTATTAATCATGAGACCAGATAAAGAAATAAAAAGCCTGCCTGTACAAGTCATGTGGAAAATAATAGGTTTTAATTTCCTTGTGACCCCATGGCATATTACATTTCCTTTTCTTATTGTGGTTAGTTATGATGTTGTCGTGGTTCAAGCCCAGCCAGCAACTTGGAACCACGCAGCAGCTCGCTCACTCCCCCGCCTCTTCCTTCCTCCTCCCCGCTCCTGTAGCTGAACCCAGGACAGAAGTAAATATGTTTAATTCCACATTATCTGTAACTTTGAAATCCTTTCTAATCACTGCTTCTTTATTTCCTGTGGTGGGTTGGCCCTGGCTGGATGCCAGATGCCCACCACCAAAGCTGCTCTATCACTCCCCTTCCTCAACTGGACAGGGGGAAGAAAATATAATGAAGGGCTTTTAGGTTGAGATAGGGTCAGGGAGAGATCACTCAACATTTACCATCAAAGGAAAACCAGACTCAACTTGAGGAAATCAGTTTAATTTGTTACCAATCAAATCAGAGTAGGATCATGAGAAACAAAGGCAAATCTTATAAACGCCTTTCCCCACACTTCACTTTTTCCCAGTCTTACCTTCACTCCTGATTTTCTATGCCTTCTCCAGCACAGGGGGATGGGGAATGGTAGTTGTGTCAATTCATCATATGGTGTCTTTGACTCTCCTTCCTTCTCAGGGGGAGGACTCCTGACACCCTTCCTCTGCTTCAGCATGGGGTCCCTCCCACAGCAGACAGTCCTCCATCAACTTCTCCAATGTGAGTCCTCCCCACAGGCTGCAGTTCTTCACCAACTGCTTCAGTATGTGTTCCCCACAAGGTCACAAGTCCAGCCAGCAAACCTGCTCCAGCATGGGCTCTTCTCTCTCCACAGGTCCTGCCAGCAGCTGGCTCTAGTATGGGCTTTCCACTGGGTCATAGCTTCCTTTGGGCATTCACCTGCTCTGGTATGGGGTTGTCAATGGACTGCAGATGGATATCTGCTCCACCATGGATCATCACGGGCTGCAGGGGGACAGCCTGCCTCACTATGCTTAGCACCACAAGCTGCAGGGGACTCTGCTCTGGTGCCTGGAGCACCTCCTCCCCCTCCTTCACTGACCTTGGTGTCTGCAGAGCTGTTTCTCTCACATACTCTCACTCCCCTCCAGCCGCAGTTGCACAGTGTTGGGTTTTTTAATTCCCCTTCTTAAACATTGATGATACTCTCAGCTTCCACCAGTGCCGGCTCCATCTTGGAGCTGGCCGGGACTGGCCCTATTGGACATGGGGGAAGTTTCTAGCAGCTTCTCACAGAAAACGCCCCCGTAGCCCCCCTGCTACCAAAACATTGATATGAAACCCCAATAAGTTTCCCCCACTTTCAGTGGAAAAATACTCCTCACATTTCCTTACAGCATTCGTTGCTCTACACATGAAAGAAAGAAACTTCATTCAGTCTCTTCTTTTTAATACTGAAAGTTGCATGATTTTTAGACCTTTTAATTTTTTTTCCTAGCTGTAACATCTTCAATATCATGGGTAGAAGTTTTGATATGAAACCCCAATAAGTTTCCCCCACTTTCAGTGGAAAAATACTCCTCACATTTCCTTACAGCATTCGTTGCTCTACACATGAAAGAAAGAAACTTCATTCAGTCTCTTCTTTTTAATACTGAAAGTTGCATGATTTTTAGACCTTTTAATTTTTTTTCCTAGCTGTAACATCTTCAATATCATGGGTAGAAGTTTACCGAGACCAGCCAGGAGGATGAGAGCTGCTACTGAGGTTGGGTGGGGCCAGGAGTAATGGTGGCCGCACCCCCCTCCCACAAAGGGCAGCCCTAGGGAGCATCTGCAAACAAGGCATAGCATAGCAGCCAGGGTTGGTGCTGCACCAGTTTGCATGGTAGCTTGTGCGTGAGGTTCACACGGAGGGCCCCTCTTCAAAGGAGAGATATTCCACTAGCCAGGTGCAGAGACTTGAACTGCACATAACCCAGTAACTAGGTACCATTCTGTGACCATCTACACAGGTCAGGGGGGCACAGCCTACCTGACCCTTAAAGGCAGAACGGTGGGCACTCATTGGAAAGGAAAGGCTGCAGCTCCAGCAGAGGGGTCTGCATCATCTACCTTGGTGGTGACTGATGTCACTACCAGATGGAGGTGCTGAAGGGAAATGCTACAGTGCAGACCTTGGGCTGCAGGAGGTGCCTAGACTTTTCTTCTCGGGCAGGGGCAGGCAGCAGACCTGCCTGCAGATGGTGAGCCCAGGTGGAGGACCTCAGCAGGTGACTGCTGAGCTGCAGGAGGTGGTAAGAAGGTTGACATTATAGTGGGAGCCAGCTACAGGCTGCCTGATTAGGAAACCCAAGGGGTTGAGGCCATCTATAGACAGATACAAGCAGCCTCACATTCATAATCCCTGGTCCTCACAGGGGACCTCGACCACCCCCTTATCTGTTGGAGGGACAACACAGAAGAGCATAAACAATCCAGGAAGTTCCTGGAATGTGTTAATGATAACTTCATTCTCCAAGTGACAGAGAAACCAATAAGGAAATGGTCTATGCTTGACCTAGTTCTCACCAACAAAGAGGGGCTGGTAGGGAATATAAAACTCAGGGGCAGCCTTGTCTGCAGTGACCATGAGATGGTGGAGTTTGCAGTCCTTGGGGTGGCAAGGAAGGTGTGCAGCAAGCTTCCTACCCTGGATTTCAGGAGAGCGGACTTTGGCCTTTTGAGGGATCTGCTTGGAGGAGTACCATGGGATAAAGCCCTGGAGGGAAGAGGATCCCAAGAAAGATAGTTGATACTGAAGGTTGACATCCTCAAACCTCAGGAGCAATGCATCACGACAAAGAGGAAGTCAAGCAAAAATGCCAGGAAGCCTGTGTGGATGAACAAGGAGCTCCTGAACAAACTCAAACACAAAAAGGAAGGGTGGAAGCAAGGACAGGTAGCCTGGGAGGAATACAGAAATTGCCCAAGCAGCCACGAATCCGATTAGGAAAGCTAAAGCCCTGATCCAGCCAGGGATGTCAAGGGCAACAAGAAAATCTTCTGTGAATAGATCAGTGGTAAAAGACAAGGGAGAACATTGGCCCTCTCTAGAAGGAAACAGACCTGGTTTCCTTTGGTATTGAGAAGGATGAGTTACTGAATGACTTTTTTGCCTTGGTCTTCACTGGCAAGTGAAGGCACACCACCCAAGTTGCAGAAGGCAAAGGGAGAAACTGGGAGAATGAAGAACCACTGCTGTAGGAGAATATCAGGTTCAAAATCATCTAAGGAACTTGAAGGTGTACAAGCCCATGGAACATGATGAGAGGCACCTGTAGGTCCTGAGGTAACTGGCGGATGTAATTGCCAAGACTTTATCATATTTGAGAAGTTGTGGCAGTCCAGTGAAGATCCCGCTGACCGGGAC
>NW_009935022.1:19557-23550 GCF_000696875.1 Nestor notabilis
GTGCCTGCTGACCGGGAAAGGGGAAATATAACCCATAATTTTCAAAAGGGAAAAAAGGAAGACCTGGAGAGCTACACTGTGGTGCCCAGAAATGTCATGGAACAGATCCTCCTGGAAACTATGCTAAGGCACATGGTAAAATAAGGTGGTGATTGGTGACAGCCAACATGGCTTTGCTAAGGGCAAATCATGCCTGATAAATTTAGTGGTATTCTATGATGTTGCAGACCCCTGTGCTGGAGCAGCAGCCTTTGATGTCCAACACATGCCCACCATTCTGCCTTGATAGGATGTGTGCCCTGACCTGTGCAGACAGCCAGCGGAATGTCTCTCCCTTGAAGAGGGCGCCTCCCTGCACACCTGTCCACGTGAACTGCTGTGCACACTGACGCCCTGACCGATGCACCGTGCCCTATTTGCCCACTCTGTTCTCTGTGCTCCTGCTTAGTTTAATGGATTCTTCATGTTGCCTCACAGATTACGCATAATAATAAATTCAGAAGGGAGCAATATTATCTTGTCTATTTAAATGCTGTTACCATCTCTTCATTTTCTCTGGCTGTTTTGCATAATGCCCATAAAAGCATTGAGAAGAAAATACACTGTCCAAGACTTCTACACAACCCACAAGAGTAAAATTTTATCTCTGATTCCCTTTCTGAGGTTCTTTTATTTATTTTTTGTTTGTTTGTTTGCTTTAAGTTGTAAGGAATCTTTCACAACGACAGAGAATGAAATAGCTATGAACTGTGCTTTCTGCAGGTTTCTAATAAGACTGTAGCTTGGAGAAAGTGATTGCTTTAGAAAAAGTAAAATTCCTATCTAGGATCTTACCCTTGAGTGTAGCAGATGCAAGAATATCGGAGAATCAAAATATGTAGAGTTGTCATTCTCTTGCCTATCCCCTTCAAATATTACACACTACTGCTTTAAGAAAAGAATAGAACTGAAGGGCTTTTGTGCTGATTGGATGTCTTTTTTAAATTAACTTGTGACCAAATATTTAATAATGTAAATTTTATAAATAACTGGTTTGTTTCCTTAAAAACAAAACAAACCTCCACAGTACATATGCAACTATTCACTCACTCCTCTTGCACATCTGATCTTCATCTGCTGTATATCTATGTATTTGAATATCTATAAACACAATAGTAATACAAATCATGTTACTTCAGTGTTTAGAGAATGCAGCATATAGGGAATGATCCTTTCTCTGGTGTACTTACAAGCCAAACAAACAAGAACTTCTCAGAGAAGTTGAAAAATTTTACTATCTTTCATTCAGAAACAGTAGGGTGAAAAAACTAAACAAACCAATCCACCCTTGAGCTGTATGCTCACTATTAAAATGGATGGAGCTAGCAACTTAAATGAGTTACTCAAGTTGCAGTTTAGCTGTTTAGCCATGACACTAGTTTTCCTCTGTAGAAGACTATGGCATTTTTTCTGGGAGAAGTTTCTCAAGAGGTGAAATCATCAAGTGATTGGTGGACTAAAGAAATCCATTAGAAGAAATTCACAACAAGAAGTTGGGGGAGCCATATCCCTCTGACACATTATCAAATAGTCACGAATAAGTGCAGACTACTCTATGCGGTGCTAATGTGTTTGAATTATTTGTCTTTTGGTGGAAAAGGATGTTTGTTTCCCTCTATGTCATATTACAGCTGCCTAAGAGAAAAATAAATAAGTGAAAAAATTTTTAATTGATGACTGTAACTCATCTGTTGCTGAACAAAAATTTGTCAAGCAAACAAAAAGAAGACATAATCTCCTACTGCATGATAATTTATCCTTTATTCTCACTCATACTCTATGTTTCTATTTTGAAACTGCCACTGTCATTTGTAATACATTGAATTTCTGAAGGATTGTTCTATCTAGTGTCATGTAAATGAAAGCTTTAATATGTGCTAAACTACTTCTTTCTCATCCTTAGTAACTATTTAATGACTAAAACTTTTCAAATAAAGTATTTGTGGCTACAATGACACAATACTTTAAGTAAATCCAGAGCAGGAACAAAGATATATTAGTCCCATGAGTTGCTTGGTTGAACAACCCTTGCAATATTTAAATGAACTTTATAAAAATGCAAAATTTAAATGGTCTTTTAGTGGAATACACTTTTCACAAAGGTGTTCTGTAATAGTAACATAAAACTTCCATATTGGAAAGCATTTACCTGTGTTCATTCCTGGGCCACCACCAGACAAGGAAATTCTGAGGAAATATTATCCCCAAACAAGGCAGAATGCACATGTGGGTGTGTCAATGTGCCTCTTCCATCCGCTGTTTATGATGCCTCGCTTTAAAAAGGAATTTTAAGAAGAAACTAGGCAGTTGTATTTTAAAGCAAAGTCTCTTAAACTGATGCTCTCTAATTAGGTTGATTTTCAGGGAGAAGAAGATTAGAAGGAAACCAGATTAAGTATAAAATTAAGTAATAGAGCATCATATGAATCAGCAAGATGGCTGATTCTTCTTTGGCAAGAAGAATTCTATTTTATTTGTGTCTGAAAGTTGCACTGGTTCTGGAATTCCTGACAACTGGGTACTATTTCTAAAAGTTCTACCATTTATTTTACTTTTAATTTGTTATTCCTGTGTTTAAGAACTGATGGTTACATAGTTCTCCCAAACAGTCAAATAATCAATAACAAACATCAAATGAAACCAATTACACACCAAAAATAATGGATAAAATGTAGTCTAAGTGGACAACTCACATATACCCCCTAGACAGCAAACTGCTATCTAAGCTGTTCAGATTACATTTATGCACAAAAATCACATTTAAGGAATGAAGCTCATTTGATAAACGATTGTCTAACAGAATAAAGAAGGCGTAATTGCTTAGATAATTTATTTTCACAGGAAAACAATTCAACCATTTCTAGAGACTGTATCATCAGCCTCCTAGAGCTTGACAGCCCACTAACTCCCTTGATAGTAATTCTGAAATCAAATGTCTTACCTACCAGTACAATGATGTCTGAGTAAAAGCAGTATGTTTTATAAAATTAGCAAAAGTTATCTATCTGCCTTATTTTGGAATAATAGACTTTCTTCTTTATTTTGTTTGAGAAAACAAAACCTGTCAACAAGCAGATAAGGCAATTAAGGAAAATGTTCCTGAACTTGTGCTATTATGTCAACAGTGTATAACACTTACGAATGAGTTTGTCAGGGGCCATTACACTCCTAAATCAGCAATATGTTTCCCTGAAGTAAACTTACTACTTTTGTCTCTATCTCAGCATCTGCAGTGACAACATGTTCTAAACTCTCTACATGTATACAGCACAGTCCAGTGCTCAAGTAATTAGTTGAATATAACCATATGTCCATTCACTGAAGTCGTGTTGCTATTACAGCCACTGCAACAGTTGGACAGTTTGTAGACCAATTACTATTATAAAATGTTCTGGATTTTTCAATGTGGTGATGATAATTTGATAGCACAAGCACCCCTGTGAATCATAATGAATCTTATAGATAGCAGTTTTAAAAATACATAAGGCTTGTATTTTTATGTATATACTTGCAGAAATGCAGGTGAATGCAGCTGTGAACCCTAGTGAGCTACCCTATTATGTTTAGTTATGTTGAGGAATATTTTTACATTTCCTTGATGAAGTTCCACACAACATAAATACATTTTGTTTTGTAACAATAAAAATAATTTTAGTTTCTTAAATAGCCCATCTCACTTCTAGATACTCTTAGAAAGTTTAAGTTAGCGCACAAAACCTACTGTGGGAAATTATTACTGGCAGTAAAGGCAAAATCCCAACCCAAATAATTACTATTAGGTTCCTGAAATTTATAGAATAATATTATCAGAGTAAGGCATTAACACTCATCCTTCTAACAAAAGTCCCTAGTCATGCCTTTTAAAAATGCTTGCAAAACAAAAAAGCAAACAATGCTTTGAGTCCTGAAAGTCAGGTCATGGGGTTAGATTAGTTAAAAATATTAATAATTCAT
>NW_009935023.1:0-799 GCF_000696875.1 Nestor notabilis
CAAGCGCACACTGCCTGCTCATGTCAAGTTTACCATCAATCACCACCCCGAAGTCCTTCTCTGCATGGCACTTCTCACTAGTGCAATGGTCACTCGTCTCTAGACTCTCAGTTCCTGCAGGGGAGGAGAGCCCTGGCATAGCAGTAGAGAACGATTTTGGAACAGGTGAGCAGAGTGTGGCAGAGCTTTGGATGAGGCAGTGGGGTGCTGTAGAAGAGTGAGCATTGACTGGTGTGGTGGTGATGATAATGACGGCCAGTTTAGTGTTTTCCCGTTTGTTTGTTGTTTTCCCATGTATTATTTGTTGTGTGGTTTGTGGTTTGTTGTTGTTTGGTTTGGGATTTGTGGTTGTTTTTTTTTTTTTCTTCTTAGAGGTGCACGAGGGTGAGGGGATTGTGTGTGTGGATAGTGACCAGCAGTTGAGACTCAGATAGCAAAGGGGTTCAGTATTTGTGTTTCATCCTACAGATCCAACCCCCTACCTTGGGAGTCGGATGAGTGCTTGAGGTGAGTCAAGGAGTTAACAAGGAGGATGGTGGGGTCAGTCGCTTTCTGTGAGCACAATGGTCATCTGTCTCAGTTGTAATCCTAGGTCCCGGAGGTGAGGAGAGGCCCAGCGTAGGACTCTGGAATGCATTTGGAGCAGGCGAGCAGAATGCGGAGGAGCTTTGGAGGGGGCCGAGGGGTGTTGCTGAAGAGGCTGGCATCGACAGATGGGGTGTTGGTGACCATGGCCAGCACAGTCTGTTCCCGTATGTTTGGTTTGTTTCTTGCCGATGACAAAGCGGATCCCAGCCGC
>NW_009935023.1:944-1623 GCF_000696875.1 Nestor notabilis
TATGGGGCCGAGGGACTGGGAGCAGCTTCGTTTGTAGCATCAGCTTACTCCGTGGGCAGGGCAGCTCCAGCTTGAGCGTGTTATGGATGGCGAGCGGTCCCTGTTGCGTAGCGGCGCGTCCTCAGGTCTTGATGCCATTATCTCTCTCGGAGTTGAAGGTGCAAGGTTCTCTCCTCAGGCTCTGTGCCAGGGATCCTGACCGCTGGTGTCGGTCACCTAAGTGCCAGTTGGGCATTTCTTTTCCTGCTTTATGAGCGTAAAGCTGGCTTGGGCTCATGCCTCGGAGTCATCTGGTCAGTAGTCTTTTAGGGCTCTGCTCCAGGCTGCCTCCGCAGCTCTGTTCTCTTGGCATCGCTGTTGGTTGGGCGGGACTCTGTCGGCCGGGAAGTCGACCACTGGCTTATGCTTGCTTGATGTTTTTTATTTCGAGGTGCCGAGTGAGGCGAGATCTCCGCTCCGGAGTGGACTCGGGCCTGGTGAGCGATGATTAGCAGACTGAGGCAGCAGCTGCTTTGGTGTCGTGGAACTTCGATGACATTTGAAATGTGCCTCCTTGTTGTGTTTTCCAGGAGGTGTATGGGCCCGACTAAGAGAACTGAAGACCTCCGAAGGCCAGCGGCCCAGAGGTATAGCTCCGGGAGTGGGAGATGGGACTTGTGTAGGGCCGGCCGGCCCCTTG
>NW_009935023.1:1877-2179 GCF_000696875.1 Nestor notabilis
TTGTGAGCCCAAAGGTAGTTTGTCTGTTTCATACTCCTAGGTCCCGGAGGGGAGTAGAGACCCTACGCAGGCCTATGGAATTCATTCGGAGCAGGCAAGCAGAATGCGGAGGAGCTTTGGAGGGGGCCGAGGGGTGTTGCGGAAGAGGCTGGCATTGACGGTTGGGGCGGTGGTGACCATGGCCAGCACAGTTTGTTCCCATTTGTTTTATTTGTTTCTTGCAGATGACAAAGAGGAACCCAGCGGCTGCAGCAATGTCCCCACTCTCTGAGGTGGGAGTTCTGAGCATGGAGGCTGGCTTG
>NW_009935023.1:2202-4127 GCF_000696875.1 Nestor notabilis
TCCTGTTTGGGCCCAGGGTAGGGGGGACAAGGTCAACATGGCAGCCAGGGGTTTGAAATGTAAAACGGGTTAGAGGGACAGGGAGTGGCTTCCTTTGCCGCATCAGCTTACTCCGTGGGCAGGGCAGCTCCAGCCTGAGCGTGTTACAGATGGCGAGCAGCCCCTGTTGCGTAGCGGCATGTCCTCAGGTTTTGATTCCGTTATCTCTCTCGGAGCTGAAGGTACACGGTTCGCTCCTCAGGCCCTGTGCAGGGATCCTGACCGCTGGTGTCGGTCACCTAAGTGCAGGTCGGGCATTTCTTTTCCCGCTTTACAAGGGAAAAGCAAGCTTTAATCTGGCTTGGGCTCATGCCTCGGAGTCATCTGGTCAGTAGTCTTTTAGGGCTTTGCTCCAGGCTGCCTCCGCAGCTCTGTTCTCTTGGCATCCCTGTTGGTTGGATGGGACTGTGTCCCCGCGGTCTGACGATGTGACGATGCAGGTCTTGAAGTTGGGCTTCTTGCACATCCGTCATCTTGGGTTTTGGCGCTCGGTTTAGGACTGGCGTTGTGGTGTCAGACTTTGTTTGGGGGCTCCCGTGGAGCCCCGTTGCATCACCCTCATGGCCCCCTGGCCACTCGGGCAGATGGAGTGTCGCATTTAGGAGGCGGTGTCCCACTGGGGAGTTTTCTAACGTTTTTGGCATCACGGAGTCGGTAGAGTCCTCTGTGTGTGTTTGCCTTGGAGCTGCTCTGAGAATGGTCTGCAGCTGGGGGCAGATGGAATAGGCATAGTGGGAGTCTAGGAGTGCTTGCTGATGTGGCTAGGCTGTACGAGCAGGGGTTGTAGGTTTCTCTGGGATGGAGTTAGGATGGGTGAGCAGTCACTGGAGTTGAATGATGTGGACATAACCGGAGGCGTCTGGGAGGGCATGGTGGGTGGTAGTGAAGGTAGGGAAGCAGAGTTAAATGTGAGCTTGAGCGGGTTACACTTGTTGGGCTTAAGTCTGGGTTGTGCTGGCTTTTTATAGTTATGGTGTACTTGTTTGTTTCTTGCAGATGACAAAGAGGAACCTGGCCGATGCGGCAATGTCCTGGCTGTCTGAGGTGGGATTTCTGAGCTTGGAGGCTGGTTTGCGATGGATGGTCCTATGAAAGCTAAGTAGAGGAACAGTGTTTGGATTTAGGCAAGTGGCGGACAAGGTCAGCATGGCAGCCAGGGGGATGAAATGTAGCAAGGAGGAGAGGCATAGGGAGCGACTTTGTTTGCAGCCTCAGGTTAAGCTGTGGGCAGGGCAGCTCCAGCTTGAGCGTGTTACATAGAATGAGCGGTATCTGTTGCGTATCAGGGGGTCCTCCGATCTCTATGTCATTGTAGTTATTGGAGCTAAAAGGTGGATGTCCTGCTACTCTGGCCTAGTACATGGGATCCTGACCGCTGGTGTCGGTCGCCTCAGTGCCGGTAGGGCGTTTTGTTTTTTGCCGCTTTATGAGTGTAGAGGTGGATTGGTCTGATGAGTCAGGGTCATGTGGTCTGTAGTCATTTGGGCTTTGCTCCAGGTTGCCTCTGCAGCTCAGTTCTCTTGGCATTCCTATTGTTTGGATGGTACTCTGTGGCTGTGTAGTCAACAGTGCAGGTCTTCGAGTTGGGCTTGTTGTGAGTCTGTAGCGTGTTACAGAGCATGAGCAGTTCCTGTTGCGTATCAGGGTGTCCTCCGGTCTTGATGTCATCATAGTTATTGGAGCTAGAAGGTGCATGGCCTGCTACTCTGGCACCGTGCATGGGATCCTGACTGCTGGTGTTGGTCGCCTAAGTGCTGGTAGGGCATTTTTTTTCCTGCTTTATGAGGATAAAGGTGGATTGGGCTCATGACTCAGGGTCATGTGGTCAGTAGTCACTTGTGCTTTGCTCTGGCAGCCTCTGCAGCTCTGTTCTCTTGGCATCCCCA
>NW_009935023.1:4427-7163 GCF_000696875.1 Nestor notabilis
GTTTGTGAGTCTGTTCTCTCGGGTATTGGTGGTTGGTTCAGGAATGTAGCTGTATAAGACTTTGTTCGGGGGCTCCTGTGGAGCCCTGTTGCGTTGAACTTCTGGACCCCTAGATTACCTGAGTACGTGGAGTGTTGTGTTTGTGAGGAGGTATTGCAGTGGAGAGTTTTCTGATGTTTTTGGTGTGATGGAGTGTGTAGAGTCCTGTGTGTGTGTTTGCCTTGGAGATGCTCTGCTCATGGTTTGTAGGTTGGTACAGGTTGAATCTACATAGTGGGAGTTTATATTTGATGTATTGAAATACCATCTTGTTTAGAAAATATTAAATGATAATTTGGGATGAAGGGTAATAACCTTTTGTTTAATAGTTAACAGAGATGTTTTGTGGGTACTAATTTGGTTGGGTGTTAAATTTTTGATGGTAAGAAAAGAAATTGTAATAGTAATTTTTGTGAAGTTCTTGTAAATGTAATTAATATAGAAATGAATCATATATCTGTTATGGTTTTAGAGATGTGTTTAGATGTAGGATACAAGCCTGTAGTTACTGTACAGATTAAAAATGTAAAACTGTCTTGGTGCTAGAGATGGATGGGTATAGATGGTGTGCTACCATAATGGAAATTTGTGCTCAGTGTGTCATGTGTAGGTAGAAGGTGGGGTTTCTCTTGATCTCGTAGGGTTTGGATGGCTTGGTGTTATATTGTGTTACTGTATATAGCTGTAGATTCCGGGTGACCTTTCTTTGCAAGTAGTGAGGTCGGGGTAGGATGCAATGAGATCGAATCAAGGACTGCGTAGGTGTGGAGTAACTGGTGGTGTTGACATGCGTATCTTGTATGAGTGTGTATTCTGTTAGTGATTTTATTTGTCTTAGTGATGCGAGTTTGAGAGTGTCTATTGTAATTGTTGATTTTGTTATTAGGAACTCCAGTTGGGGGAATTTGTAATTATTTCCAGATGGCTTTTTTTTTTTCTTTTAATGGTTCTACCTGGTGGAGCGGTGATGTTTATTGTTTCTGTGAGGATGTAGGTAGGTGCCGGGATGGGGTTTTTGCTTATAGGGTTTTTTTTAGGATCAGGGGAAGATAGACCTTGAGGAGCTATGGAGAATTGGCATGTAATGGATGCACTGAGATAGAGAAAGAGATTGCGTGGTGGCTTTTACGATGATATGTTTGCAATGTTTGTAGGTGTATATAAATGTGTGTTAGCATGTGTGTACAGTTGTAGCATTTTTGAAATTTTTTGTGGGTGAGATGTGGGTTGGAGAATGTAGAATTAGTTGAATTTTGTGGGGTTTAGAAAACCAAAAGAGAAACACAGCCGTGGGATAATTTTTTATCTTATGGATGTGAATCTGTTTGCCAATTGTGGCCCAACGGCGCGGCAACGCTAACGTGCTACGTTCGGGTGTAGGTCGGCGGTGGGATGGGGTACTTTTTGCAGGACAATTTTCAGGATTTTGCGTACATAGTAGTTTCTGAGGAGTTACAGATACTAGGGGCACTATGGGTGCATGGACATGGAGATAGGGATTTTGTGGGAGTTGACATTTTGCTGTGTTAGCAATGTTTGTAGGTGTGTTTAAATGTGTGTAAGGTTGTGTGTATGGTTGTAGTAATTTAGATGTAACTTTTGGGTGGGATGTAGGTCAGAGACTTGTGCCATTATAAGGTTTTCTGGTATTTAGGAAAAAAAAAATCCAGCTGGGGAATTACATTTTTCCTACTTCGGCTGGGCTTTCTTTTCCTGGTCCTGGCCAGTGAAGGCTTTATAGAAGGTGTGAGTTTGCAGGAGTAGATTTGACAGTTTAGCTGTCGGTCTTGGTGCTAGAGAGCATGTCTCAGTGTTAGAGTGCTGGGGTAGGTCTTGGTCTTAGAGTGGTGGTGGTGGTGTTGGTAATAAGGTTGAGGTATGTCTAGAATAGGTGTAGAAAGAGCAGAGGGAAAACTTGCTGCCCAGGAGTAAAAACAAAAAACAAACATTTCAAACATTGTGGGTTTTTTTTTTTTTTCTTTTTTACTCCTGGGCAGCAAGAAAAATCCTATAGCTACACCAGTTTTATAGTTTTAATTTTTTTTATACAGTACATATTAATCAGGTATGTAAAAGATCAATTAAATATGCAAATTAGAAAAAATTCCCTAACCCTAACTCCACCCAGGACTACATTAACACCAAGACATAGAGACAACCCTAAGAATTTAACCTGCACTGAACCTGTCCCTAACCCTAACACTTGACATAAATACACAGTAACCCTAATGAACCCCTAACCTTTACCCTAACACTAACTCTTGACGCTATTAACCCCTAACCCTTACAATCCAAACCCTAAGCTTTCTAACCCTAACCTTTATCCCCAAACCGTAACCCACACTAACCCTAACCCCACCTAAACCTAACTGGCCATAACCCTAACACATCGTAACCCTAATTCCTCCAAACCCAAATATACAGTAACCCTACAAAAAACTCAAGTGTCAAAGGTGTCAATCTCCAGGTCAGGGGTCAGTGTCACTCTTAAGCCTTAGGAACATTAGGGTATGGGTCAGGGGTTAGGGGTTAGGGTTAGGGGTGGGGCTAGGGTAGGATTAGGGTTAGATGTTAGGTTAGGGGTTAGGGTTAAAGGTTAGGGTTAGGATAGGTTTAGGGTTAGGGGGTTAGATGTTAGGTTTAAGGTTAGGGGGTTAGGATTAGGATTAGGGTTAGGGTTAGGGTAAGGGTTAGGGG
>NW_009935024.1:0-474 GCF_000696875.1 Nestor notabilis
GGTGTGGGTGTAGGTGTACATGTATATATATGTGTATATGTATATATGACAAAAGCAATGGTATATTGAAAAATGATGTGGGATCTCAGCATGATGTGAATGGCATGGAATAAGGGGTGGATACTGTCCTGGGTTCAGCTATAGCAGTCATTTTTTCTCCTTCTTAGTAGCTGGTGCAGTGCTGTGTTTTTGACTTTCAGCCTGGGAACAATGCTGATAACACCGATGTTTTTAGTTGTTGCTCAGTAATGTTTACTCTGACCAAGGACTTTCTCAGTGTCATGCTCTGCCAGGGAGGAGGGGAAGTCAGGAGGAAGCAGAGACAGGACACCTGGCCCAAACTGGCCAAAGGGGTATTCCATACCATAGCACATCGTGCCCAGTATAGAAACTGGGGGGAGGGACCCGGAAGGCCCAGATCGCTGCTTGGGTCGGGCTGGGTATCGGTCGGCGGGTGGTGAGCGGTTGTGTCCT